>NC_080835.1:1693935-1817497 GCF_030435755.1 Ochotona princeps | reverse complement strand
ACACACACTCCCTCCCCAACACACACTCCCTCCCACACACACTCCTCCCCACACACACTCCCTCCCCCACACCACACACTCCCTCCCCAACACCCTCCCCTCCCCAACACACACACTCCCTCCCCACACACACTCCCTCCCCAACACACACTCCTCCCCACACACACTCCCTCCCCACACACACTCCCTCCCACACACACTCCCTCCCCACACACACACCCCTCCCCACACACACTCCCTCCCCAACACACTCCCTCCCCACACACTCCCTCCCCAACACACTCCTCCCCACACACACTCCCTCCCCACACACACTCCCTCCCCACACACACTCCCTCCCCACACACTCCCTCCCCCAACACACTCCCTCCCCAACACACACTCCCTCCCCACACACACTCCCTCCCCACACACACTCCCTCCCCACACACACTCCCTCCCCACACACACACACTCCCTCCCCACACACACTCCCTCCCAACACACTCCCTCCCCACACCCACACACACTCCTCCCCACACACACTCCCTCCCCACACACTCCTCCCCAACACACTCCCTCCCCACACACACTCCCTCCCCACACACACTCCCTCCACACACACTCCCTCCCCACACACACTCCCTCCCCCACACACACACACACTCCCTCCCCACACACACTCCCACCCCCCCCACACACTCCCTCCCCACACACACTCCCTCCCCAACACACTCCCTCCCCACACACACACTCCCTCCCCACACACACTCCCTCCCCACACACCCCACTCACTCCCCTCCCCACACACACTCCCTCCCCACACACACTCCCTCCCAACACACTCCCTCCCCACACACTCCCCCCCACACACACTCCCTCCCCACACACACTCCCTCCCCACACACTCTCCCTCCCCACACACACTCCCTCCCCACACACACTCCCCACACACTCCCTCCCCACACACTCCCTCCCCACACACTCCCTCCCCACACACACTCCCTCCCCACACACACTCCCTCCCCACACACACACACACTCCCTCCCCACACACACTCCCCTCCCCCACACACACTCCCTCCCCACACACACTCCCTCCCACACAACTCCCTCCCCACACACACTCCCTCCCCACCACACACACTCCCTCCCCAACACACTCCCTCCCCACACACACTCCCTCCCCACACACTCCTCCCCCCACACACACTCCCTCCCCACACACACTCCCTCCCCACACACACACTCCCTCCCCACACACTCCCTCCCCACACACACTCCCTCCCCACACACACTCCCTCCCCACACACACTCCCTCCCCACACACACCCTCCCACCACCACACACTCCCTCCCCACACACACTCCCTCCCCCACACACTCCCTCCCCACACACTCCCTCCCCCACACACACTCCTCCCCACACACTCCCTCCCCACACACTCCTCCCCACACACACACACTCCCTCCCCCACACACACTCCCCACACACTCCCTCCCCACACACTCCCTCCCCACACACTCCCTCCCCACACACTCCCTCCCCACACACACTCCCTCCCCACACACACTCCCTCCCCACACACACTCCCTCCCCACACACACCCTCCCACACACACTCCCCACACTCACTCCCCACACACTCCCTCCCCACACACTCCCTCCCCACAACACACACTCCCTCCCAACACACTCCCTCCCCACACACACTCCCTCCCACACACACTCCTCCCCACACACACTCCCTCCCAACACACTCCCTCCCCACACACACACTCCTCCCCAACACACTCCCTCCCCACACACACTCCCTCCCCACACACTCCCTCCCCCAACACACTCCCTCCCCACACACACACTCCCTCCCCACACACTCCCTCCCCACACACTCCCTCCCCACACACACACTCCCTCCCCAACACACTCCCTCCCCACACACACTCCCTCCCCACACACACTCCCTCCCCACACACACTCCCTCCCCAACCACATCCCTCCCCACACACACACTCCTCCCACACACACTCCCTCCCCACACACACTCCCTCCCCACACACTCCCTCCCCACACACTCCCTCCCCACACACACTCCCTCCCACACACTCCCTCCCCAACACACTCCCTCCCCACACACTCCCCCACACACACACCCTCCCTCCTCCCACACACACTCCCTCCCCACACACACTCCCTCCCCCACACACACTCCCTCCCCAACACACTCCCTCCCCACACACTCCACCCACACACCACACACTCCCTCCCAACACACACTCCCTCCCCACACACACTCCCTCCCCAACACACTCCCTCCCCACACACACTCCCTCCCCACACACACTCCCTCCCCAACACACTCCCCTCCCCACACACTCCCACCCCACACACACACACACTCCCTCCCCAACACACACTCCTCCCCACACACACTCCCTCCCCAACACACTCCCTCCCCACACACACTCCTCCCCACACACACTCCCTCCCCAACACACTCCTCCCCACACACTCCCACCCCACACACACACACACACTCCCTCCCCACACACACTCCCCACACTCCCTCCCCACACACTCCCTCCCCACACACACACTCCCTCCCCAACACACTCCCTCCCCACACACACACACACTCCCTCCCCACACACACTCCCTCCCCAACACACTCCCTCCCACACACACTCCTCATACACTCCCTCCCCCACACACACACTCCCACACACACACACTCCTCCCTCCCAACACACTCCCTCCCCAACACACTCCCTCCCCACACACTCCCTCCCCAACACACTCCCTCCCCACACACACTCCCTCCCCACACACACACACACTCCCTCCCACACACACACTCCCACACTCCCTCCCCACACACTCCCTCCCCACACACACTCCCTCCCCACACACTCCCTCCCCACACACACTCCCTCCCCACACACACTCCCCTCCCCCACACACACTCCCTCCCCACACACACTCCCTCCCCAACACACTCCCTCCCCACACACTACTCCCTCCCCACACACACTCCCTCCCCACACACTCCTCCCCACACACACACTCCCTCCCCACACACTCCCTCCCCACACACACTCCCCTCCCCACACACACTCCCTCCCCACACACACACCACTCCCTCCCCACACACACTCCCCACACTCCCTCCCCACACACTCCCTCCCCACACACACTCCCTCCCCACACACACTCCCTCCCACACACACTCCCTCCCCACACACACTCCTCCCCAACACACTCCCTCCCCACACATACTCCCTCCCCAACACACTCCCTCCCCACACACACACTCCCTCCCCAACACACTCCCTCCCCACACACACTCCCTCCCCAACACACTCCCTCCCCACACACACACTCCCTCCCCACACACACTCCCTCCCCACACACACACTCCCTCCCCACACACACTCCCTCCCCACACACACTCCTCATACACTCCCCACACACTCCCTCCCCACACACTTCCCTCCCCACACACTCCCTCCACACACACACACACTCCCTCCCCACACACACTCCCCACACTCCCTCCCCACACACTCCCTCCCCACACACACTCCCTCCCCACACACACTCCCTCCCCACACACACTCCCTCCCCAACACACTCCCTCCCCACACACACTCCCTCCCCACACACACTCCCTCCCCACACACTCCCTCCCCACACACACACTCCCTCCCCACACACTCCCTCCCCACACACACTCCCTCCCCACACACACTCCCTCCCCACACACACACACACTCCCTCCCCACACACACTCCCCACACTCCCTCCCCACACACTCCCTCCCCACACACACTCCCTCCCCACACACACTCCCTCCCCACACACACTCTCCCCACACACACTCCCCACACACACTCCCTCCCCACACACACTCCCTCCCCACACACACTCCCTCCCCAACACACTCCCTCCCCACACATACTCCCTCCCCAACACACTCCCTCCCACACACACACTCCCTCCCCAACACACTCCCTCCCCACACACACTCCCTCCCCAACACACTCCCTCCCCACACACACACTCCCTCCCCACACACACACTCCCTCCCCACACACACTCCCTCCCCACACACACACTCCCTCCCCACACACACTCCCTCCCCACACACACTCCTCATACACTCCCCACACACTCCCTCCCCACACACTCCCTCCCCACACACTCCCTCCACACACACACACACTCCCTCCCCACACACTCCCTCCACACACACACACACTCCCTCCCCACACACACACACTCCCCACACACACTCCCCACACACACTCCCATACACTCCCTCCCCACACACACACACTCCCCCACACACACACCCTCCCTCCCCCACACACACTCCCTCCCCACACACTCCCTCCCCACACACTCCCTCCACACACACACACACACTCCCTCCCCACACACTCCCCCACACTCCCTCCCCACACACTCCCTCCCCACACACTCCCTCTCCACACACACTCCCCATACACTCCCTCTCCACACACACTCCCCACACACACTCCCCTCTGGGGCAGCCTCCTCCATGAAAGCATGATAGCCTCCCGTGAGGCCTAGCTGAGCAGAGGCAATGCTGAGGGCCCTGGCCGCCATGGTAGAGCCCGGAGCCCCTGGGAAGGCACATCTAGAGACCCAAGGGCCAGAGCAGGGCGGGCATGTCTCAGTGCCATGAGGCAGCGCTGGGGTGACTGCAGGAAGGTGAGACTGCGGGACACAGAGCCGGCCGGGCAGAGGTGAACTCAGGTGAATGAGAAGGGCACAGAGAATCAGCCTCCAGAGGCTGCCTGCCAGTCTGACGCCGGCCGGGCACCACGTGCTGCAGCTGCCCGCTTGTAAAGGCCTCTGAGGCCGCTGCAGGGTGTTGGCGGGGAGACCAGGAGGAAGCCACTGCGGGACGCAGGCGAGGCCAGGAGACTGCGCAAGTACGGAAGCCGAGAGTCTGACCCAGGAGTCTACCAAGAGACAGAGGGCTGGGAGGATGCTCCAGGGCCGAGGTGGTGTCACGGAGTGCGAGCTGCAAGGCCCAGCCTGGGCGCCTTGTTCATCCACAAGCCTGGACAAGCAGCCAGCGAGGTGGGAGGACACCGGAGGCAGGCTCTCAAGCCACGTGTCCACCAGAGGGTGACCCTCAGGCTGAGGCCAGCGGGCCAGGCCAGCAGGGGACCGCTGCCCCAGAGCGGCTGTGCTGCAGCGGGGACCCTGACGCCTGCAGTTGGCTCTCAAACTGAGCGCAACAGAAAGCAGCAGGGAAGAAGTCACAGGAGAGGGGCACTGCGGCCAAGGGGAAGCCAGGGTGACGGCCCGGTCATGGCGACGCACGACAGCGACAGACAGCTGGCAGCAGCAGGGACAGAGGAAGCACGCCTCACCAGGAGAGGAGGGCCGACCTCCAGGCAGTTCTCGCTTCCTGCTAAATTCATCAGAAAAAGCAGTGAGTTGGGCTGCCAGAGAGGGGAGGGGAGGACACACCTGTGAGGAGGGGGGCAGATCTGGAGGAGGGGACCCCAAAGGCCAGGGACAGGGGACAGGACACAGCCGGCTACAATGACAACAGCCACCGACCCCCGGGGTCTCAGGCAGGCCAGCAGGACGGGGAAGCAGCTCTCGGAGGTGGGACCTTCCGTCATGCAGAGACCCTGGCGGCGGATGCAGGCCCAGGCGCCGTGCACCACGCCGGTCCCTCCACACTGCATCCTGCCGACAGCTCCCCAGGCACTCCTCTCTCAGACACCCCGCCAGCTCCGGCTCCACCGCCCGCAACCCTGTACCTTAGGCCTGGTTTCCTGAAGGCTTTCTTAAGGCCTTCAACTGTCTGTGAAGTTTGCTTTGCAAAGCCAACAAGAAGGTTTCGTTCCTATTATTCTGGTTAAATATCCAAATGAATGCAACAATCCAAACCATTCCAGTTATGACAGAAAACAAATTTAAAGAAGACGGCAATTCTGCTCAAAGAAAAATCTTTATCTTTTCTGCAAAGAATTCAACAATTGAAAACTTAACAACGAACATTTAAACTCAGAAGGTTAGAAAACCATTACAAACATCACCCAGGAAATCCCAAAGCCAGGGCCCTGCGTGCGCCGTGTCGGTGTGCAGCGCAGTGTCTGCCCCCAGGCATCGCAGCACTCCAACGGCACAACTTCTCCAGCACCCGGAAGATGTCCAAAAAGCGCCGCACGCCCAACAGCCGAAGGTGACAGTCTCCCTGCTGCTACTCACGGTGATTAAAGTGGGTATTTCAAAAGAGTTCCTGGCATTTTTGAAAGTCAGAGGAGAGGCGGAGCACGAGAGGTCCTCGGTCCGCTGGTACACTCCCTAGACGGCCACAGGACAGAGACGGAGTCAAGACACAGCCAGGTGCCAGGCCCAGCACCCCATCTGAGTGGCAGGGTCCCAGAAGCTTGTACCATCCTCCAGGCCACTAGCAGGGAGCTGGGGCAGCTGGGACTTGAACTGGCATCCATGTGGTGGTGCTAGCCCTCAGGCATTTTCCGAAACCAAATGCAATGGCTTCAACAAGATTTGGCTCTCAAACTCCCACGAACTTTCCAACTTCAAGATCCTAAGCTGCCGATACGAAGAGTGAGGAAACACGGTCCAGGACGGGGTCAGGAAGCAGCTCACGCGGGACAGCCTTCCCTGACTGGGCAGTCCCTCGAGAGGTAATGCTCACTGCCGTGTCGTCTGCTCCCCAGCTCGCCAGGGCACCCCGAGGCAGCGGGGTGCAGGTCGTGCAGGCAGCCTGCCAGCTGAGCACTCCTGCACTTGGCACGTACGCCCCGTCACGCTGACCGAGCGCCAACGCGGCACGGGGCCCACAGTGGTCAGCAGGAGCTTCCCAGGAAAGGGCCGACCGAGCCCACGCCGTGGAGTCCACGCAGCATTATGGAGGCTGAGAAACACAAGCTGTTCCCATCAGCTCAGGAACGCAGCTCCACACAGCCCTACAGGATGTACCTCTCCTCTGTGAACAGAAGGCTCATACGGGTAACAGGCTCCTATTACATAAACCAGATCTGATGGGTCAAAATTCCAAAGCAGGCCACCGTTCTTTGCCTTACCAGCGACCTTTCTGCAGAGGCGACAGGCAGCATCTCCCTTCCTGTCCCTTGGGCAACTTGGGGGCTTCCGAGTGCCACAAAGAGCAGTCCTTTGCCCGGCCCCAGCCCCTCACCTGGCTCCATTCCCTCACTAGCCTTAGTTCCTTACCAAGTTCAGACCCCTCACCCAGCCCTAGCCCCAGTTCCTCACCTGGCCCTTCACCTGGGCCCCTCATCCAAGCCTGGCCCACACCTTCTCCCTCTGGCAGCCTGTCACAACCGGACAACCCCTCCTCTCTGGTCTCCACCAAGCACACTCCTCTCTGCCGGGATGCAGGAAGGCATCCTTGCAGGGGACACTACTCAGCTGGAGAAGGCAAGGGACTCCTGCCAGGAGTCCGCCAGGACTGCAGGATGGCACCGAGGGCGCTGCCACGAGGAGGGAGAGCCATGCGGCGAGCGGCAGGGGCAGGGGAGGGGGCCTGTGTTAACCAAACTCCAAAGGCAGATGGATGGTGGTGAGGGTGGCACAGTGTAGTGAAGGGAACGAGACGGCTCCAGTCTGTGTGGGTGCTACGGGAGGGCAGACCCCACGGCAGTGGTTACAAGGAGCTCCCAGAGCTGCCGTGCGACGCCCGGACCACTCTGGCACTGCAGGCTGAGCCAGCGGGCAAGCCTGACCTGGGGCCGGGCACCGGTGAGCTGGGGGCCAGAAGCACTCTCCTTCAACCCTCCCCCAGCACAGCACGGAAGATGGGGAGACTGGAAACGCATCCCTCAGGGGGACACACGTGCACTCTGAACCCTGGGGAGTACAAGGAACTGGGGGAATGGCTCACCTCCAGAAAGACAAAGTGAGCACATGAGACTGGTGGGCAGAGCTGACGTCACTTCCTCCCAGCCCCGCCTGCGCCTCAGGTAAGAACGTGCAGGATGTGCAAGAAACAGGAAGTGGACATCCATACACTGGCATGAGCAAAGCTGCCCTGAACGGCAGCGCCTTGGTTTCGGGCACGGTAAAGCACGGGCAGAGATCACGCCCACCGTGCCGCACTGACCCGGGTGACAGAGAAGGGAGCAGACAGACCTGGCCTGGGCTTCAGCACTGTGCAAAGCTGCCGAGCGCGCCCAACTGCAGCTCTGCAATCACGGCCATTGTGGGACCATCCCCAGAGGCCTGCAGGAGAGCCCAGGGGCTAAACCCTCACAGCAAACGCCCAGCATCCCATGTGGGCGTCAGTTCACGTCCCCAATGCTCCACCACCAAACCAGCTCCCTGCTTCTGGCCTGGGAAAGCAGTCGAGGACAGCCCAAAGCCTTGGGACCCTGCACCCATGTGGGAGACCTGGAAGAGGCTCCTGGCTCCTGGCTTCCGTGCAGCTCAGCGCCAGCTGTGCAGCCACAGCTGGGGAGTGAACCAGCAGATGGGTGGAAGATTTGTTTCTCCTTCTCTCCTCCTCTCTGCAGATCTGCCCTTCCAATAATTAAGTCTTTAAGAAAACATTTAAAGATCCATAAACATTTTCAAAGTGCTAATATATCTAATTTCATTTTCCTGTCAGTTACTCTACACACTGACCAAAGAATGCTCCTATTTAACTAACACTGAGTAACTGAACAAACTGCGAGGTAAGAGACGACGCGGGACAATTCGGCCCTGTGCTGGCTCAGAGCCGCACACTTGGCGGGTTTGTGCTCCCACAGATCAAAGACCCCGCCAGGATGAGCCCAGGCCCTCTTTCCTGCTCATGGTACTCAGAGACACACAGCGCTCAAACTTGAGGACGGAGCAGGGTGCAGGGGCAGCCCCTCACACCGCACCCTGCCGCCTGAGGACACAGGACCCCCCAGACCTGCAGGCACCCTTCTCCCCCTACTCTGCGCACTGTGCCAGCTTGGGCGGCTGCTGCGCACAGCTCAGCCACGGACGTGGGCAAACGTCCCATCTTGGTTGTGTTGGGGACACTCCCCACAGTCTCCTACCCAGGGCCATCTGGACTCGGCTGTCCGGTGAGATGCCTGGACACTTCACTCCGCCCTCCCCGACACTGACCACACTCACGGAGGCTCGTCCTCTGCAACTGTGCTGCCCCATGGCCCTGGGCCTCCCTGGGCCACCACAAAAGCTGCCTAAAACGCCCTCCCCTGCCTGCCTTCCAATCCTTCCTCCCCGACCCCAGCCGCGGCTCTCTGCTTTTGGGAACAGGCAGACTCTGTGACTTCTCCGCTTAGGATCCTTCTAGAACATCCCACTGCCCTGCAGGTGCAGCCCAAGCTCCTCTGTCAGCCCCCAACACAGAAGAAGGCAAAGACAACCCTCCACGGAGGGAGCACCGTCACCACCACCCTCCACGGACAGCCCACCCACGCAGGTCGCATGGGGGCTCCAGGTCCACGTTGCCTGTGCCTGTGAGTCGCACACAGTCGTTCGTTACCAGGAAACCCAGGCTACTTGGCGTTCCCTTCCTCTGCAGGCTTCATTCACCCGAGATCCACAGACCTGCCAATCTTCCACTGAGCAAATCCACGCACCTGGGCTCAGTTCCACGGCCTCCGACTGGCCAAGAACTTCCCCAAGCGGTTTAAATGGGGCACGCCTGTCTCGTGCCGTCAGTCTTCCCCGGCTCGCAGGAGCCTTGTGGAACCAGGACTCCAGTCACAGAGCAGACTGCTGCTTGGCAGGAAGACAATGAGTGGCACACGCGGGTGCTGGTCAAACACCAACCCCGCAGAGGGGGCCAGTGGTCCGTGGCTGCTCGCACAGCACACCTGCAATGGTGGTGTGAGGACACGCTATAAAATGAATCACTCAGTACCACCCAGCATCAAATCTGTTTTCAACAGCACCACTGTCTTCAAGGGGAAGATACAGGATAAATTATTAATTCTTTATTTTGAACTCTCCAGTTTCCTTTTTTATTTTTAACCATCAAATATCATCCTGTGATAAAAGGGGTAAGGACACAGAGTGGCCATTCCTGCCCATCTGGGGTCTACTCCTGGAAGCCCGGCACGCTGCTAGCCCACCCCGCCACGGCACGCTGCTAGCCCACCTCGCCACACACACTGCTAGCCCACCTCGCCACGGCACGCTGCTATCCTACCTCGCCACGGCACGCTGCTATCCTACCTCACCCACAGACGATTAGGTTTATAGACAGAAGGAGAGACAGGAAGATCTACTATCCGCTGACTCACTCCCCAAATGGTCACAATGCTCTGAGCTGAGACAATGAAGCCAGGAGCCAGGAGCCTTCTGCAGGTCTCCCATGTGGGCAAGGCTTTGGGCCGTCCTCCTCTGCTGCTTTCCCAGGCCACAAGCAGGGAGATGGACGGGAAGTGGAGCATTCGAGACATGAACCCACACAGGATCCTGGCTGGAAGCAGATGTGCCCAACTGAATCATAACTTCAGGCCCCTGTAACCCACCCAACCTTATCTAAGGAAGTCTTCACTGGCTATTCGGGACCTGTTCCCCTCCCAGCTCACAGCTCTGAGAACCCAGCCCCAGGCACAGTTTCCAGACCTACAGTGAGCTTCCCAATGGCCACTTCAACATTAACCCATCAAACACTGAACATCAGGGCCCATCCTGGGTGCAACAGGTTCAGCTACCGTCGGCAGCGCTGGCGTCCAATACGGCCATTCATGCAAGCGCAAGCACCTTGCCTTTCAATCTACCTTCCCAGCTAGCACATCTGGGAAAGCAGCGGTCGACGGGCCACATGCCTGGACCCTGCCCTATGTGGGAGACCTGAAGAAGCTCCTGGCTCCCGGCTTCAAGCTGGCCCAACCCTGGAGGACAGCAGGCATTTGGAGACTGAGCCAGAGGACGGAAGGTCTATCTCTCTCTCTGTAACTTTTGTCTTTCAAATAACTAATCACATCTAAAGTAACTACACAGACAATAAATGCGTGAGCAGGTTAGAAATGCCTCCCTCCTACCTCAGGCCATGCTGCTCATCCAAACCAGCAGCACCAAGGTTAAACCAGAAAGCCTTGACACAGGACCAGCCCGTACCCGGCCAGAGGGCACTGCCCAGGAGCAATCCCTCAGCCACCGGCTTGCCAACTCGGGAGCTTGTCACTCTTGACCATCCTAACTGGTTCTTCTGAGGAAGCCACACTACACAGTGACATTCTCTCCCCGGATGTTAAGTCCACATCACTCCCGACAGCGGCAATGATTGACCAGGAGCCTGGAGCGCCGTCCAAGTGAGTGCAGCATTTCCCGCTGCCTTCCCAGGCACATCGGCAGGAAGCTGGATGGCAAGTGGAACAGTCAGACATGAGACGCCAGCACCCAGGTTGTGCCAGCAGTGTCTGCTTTGACTGTCAGAAATCTCTATTTAGGGGCCTGGCGTTACGGCACAGAGTATGAAGTCACTGTCAGTGACACCAGCACCACAGAGAGAGCAGGTTCCAGTCCCAGCTGCTGTACTTCCAGCCCAGCTCCCTGCAGCTGAGGCCAGTCCAACTGCGTGGGCCCCGCCGGCCGCGTGGGAGACGTGGCTGGAGTTCCAGGCTCCCGGCTTCGGCCCGACTTCCTGATTTCCCGTGCCCGGTCCTGCACTGACAGGTCCGCCTGGCAGCGGCTCTAGGCCCTTCTGTGAAGAGAATCACACGGCACGGCCTGCCCGGCTCCTGCCACCCGGCACACCAGGTCCACAGCCACCTGTGAACATTCACGCCGCTTTACCATTTCCTCCTGCAAAGGCATTCCTTTCGGGAAAAACTGGGGTTTCTGTACAACAGCTAAGCCAAATTTCACCTCACTAATTTTTATGTTTCTGCTAAGGAGCAAACCAACCTGGTTCGGACTGGTTATTAGTATTTCAGTACTTAAACACAATAACCCCCAGCCATAAACAAGAGAATTTAAAATCACAACGTGTATGCATGTTTCAAGATGACCCGAAGAACTAGCGGAAATGTGTCACACTCTGTGACTGAGGTGTCAGTGTGAATGTGTGTCACACTCTGAGGGGTCAGTGTGAATGTGTGTCACACTCTGAGGGGTCAGTGTGAATGTGTGTCTCACTCTGAGGGGTCAGTGTAAATGTGTGTCACACTCTGAGGGGTCAGTGTAAATGTGTCACACACTGTGACTGAGGGGTCAGTGTAAATGTGTCACACACTTTGTGACTACATTGGGTAACAGCACTGCGAAGAAGCCAAAGGCAATTCATTCCAATAAAAGGCTGGCAGCTCAGCCTCGGACGACGTTGGTGTTTTGATCAAACAATGGAACCCAAGCAGCAAGGCTGAGGCCCTGGAATCCAACAGAAATGAAGGATCCTGCACTCCGACAGGCACATTTCAAACAGCTAACCTTTAAAGTTCACTAGCATTGTGCAAAGCCACACCAGCCGGGAAAGTTAAAAACATTAGGAAGTCTACTAACTCCGGCTTGTATTTATATTTTTCCACCTTCCCAGTAGAGCAACAATGTAATTTTTGGCATTGTTCATGCTTACAAGGGTATAAGATATGTTTTCGTTTTGAAATATTTCATTTCCTAAGTCTTCACGTGACCCAAGAAATTTTCAAATCGTAAATACCACGCCTGCAAGGCAGGGAGCCATCGACCACCAGCTTACGCCGGACACCCTACAATTAGCACTGCTGAGAATGCACTGCTAAGGACATGCTGAGCTCTCTTCTTTAGTTTATCTTCATTTGGGCGTCAGGGAGAGGGAGCTCTTGCACCTGCTGGCTCCTGCCGGGCTGGGCCAGGCAGCCAAGGGCTAAGTGATAGGGACCCGAGCCGGGAGCTGTCCCTGCCGCCTCCTCCAGCACTCACAGACAGAAAGCTGCAGGGCCACCCCTCATGGCATCTGGCCCTGAGACGAGGACCAGGGGAAGGGGCGGAGGACGGAGCTCTGCTTTGTGCTTGTTTATTCTCACAAAGTCCAGCAAAAACAACAGACGTGAGAGGTCAGTGCTGAGGCTTTTCGTGAGAGATGCATCCTCTTAACAGGACACCAGTTCAAGTCCTGGCCACTCCGCTTTTCATCCTGCTCGCTGCTAAGACACCTGGCGCTTGGGCCTCTGCATCCGCATGGGAGAAGCAGATGGAGCCCCAGGCTCCTGGCTGCAGCACTGCGCAGAGCCGGCTAGGGTAGCCACGTGGACCATGCACCAGCGATGGAAGGATCTATCTCTGGCCTCACTCTACCTTCCAAAATAAACACATCTTTTCTTTTTTCAATAATTCCATTTTTTATTTGTTGGTGATAAAGGAAGACCCCGAAAGTCTCCCTTCTCCTCTTCTCTTGTTCACTGAAGGAGCAAAGTGGTGGGCTCCTGTGTGTCTGTTAGTGCACTCATAAATAAGTAAACTCCGCCCCTTCTAGCCACGATGCAACCTGGACCTGCCTCCATCTCTGTAACCTGTCGGGGGGGGCTGCTCCTGGGACTGGGAGGGGCCGTTGCAAGATGGCATGGCGGCTGGCCCGGGGCCAGGAGGCGGAGTTGGTCTCGCCAGCAGGTAAACAGGAAGTCACCAGGATAAGCTAATGCCCTCACTGCGATTACGTCATTGCTATTGGCCTATCACGCAGCGCCAAGTGGACCCGTGGGAGAAGTGATTGGTGGAGACCGATATAAAAGTAGCCCGTAAAAGCTAGGCGAGGACGACGAGGAAGACTGAGAGACTGCAACTGAGAAAGACTGGGACGACGGAGGGGGGACAGCGACAACGAGAGGGACAGAGAGACTACGATGGAGAAAGACGGGACGAGGAGAAGGACGGCGGGGGAAGGAGGGTGGCGGAGAGAGGGCTGGAGAAGCGGCAGAGCGGGATACAAAAGCGCTACAGAAGCAGTAAGACCTACATGCAGGGACAAGAACGGAGAAATGCAGCAGAAAGACGGGAAGAAGAACAGGAAGAAGGGGGGCGGAGAGAGGGCTGGAGAAGCGGGGAGGAGAGCAAAGGCCGATGGGGAAAGGGGCAGAGAGAAGGTTTAATGCAGTCGCTTTCGGCAGTGAAGGGTCCGGTTGCGGTTGTGGCTTTTCCCAGACCTTCAGAGTGTGCCTCGGCATTTTAGTGTCGCTGCTGGGCGGCGGCGACTGGTGGCCCATACGGGGAATTTTCAGACCAAAGACAAGAGCGAGCGCGGCAGCAACCCGCTCCCTTTCTCACACGCGCAATCGTGTCACCCGGCTAAGCTACGGCCGTGGAGCAGGCTTCCTTGCAAGCCCGCCACTCCGGCACGCTCAGGAGCTCTGAGGGCTATTCTTTCCTGGGCTCACCTAGCATCCCCGTCTGTCATACAGGGTCTCCAACACTCCTGCACATGCCCGCCTGCTGGCCTGCTTCGACAGTGGGTCAGCAGGCTGCAATGACTTGTCACAGTTCACACAGCATTTCTATTCTCCAGAGAAAGCTAGTCACTCAGGAAGGCCCCAGAGCTGGGGTCTGCCTCAACCCGAGGGCACCGAAGCGACCTGAACACGGCGCTGGCTCATGGCCACCCGAGCTGCATTCCTAGCAGGCTCCAATGCAGAGCCGCCCTCTGCCAGGCTCAGGGCACAAGCCGGCACAGCCTCGGGCCACAGGCACACGGCCAGCCTCAGCTCAGCCAGCACCAAGGGCAGCCGCCTGCGGCTTCACCTGCCCACATGCACCTGGAAGCACCCGACTCACGACAGGAGGCTGAGCGCAGTGACAAGGGGCACTGGCAGAGCTCCCGGCTCTCGTGCTTGGCTCACGGGCAAGCGGCCACAGCAGAGGCCTGAGCACAGCTTGCTCTGCTCACAGCACATCCTCACGTTCTGCTGCCGAGCCAGAGACGCACAAACGCACTAGTGTTTAGGACCACATAGCTGAACGCAATCAACAGAGGGTACCTGAACAGGCCTCTGACTCCCCGTGCCATTCTGGTAACAAGAGAGATACTGCCTGCCAGAAACAGACATGTGCTTGTGCAAGGGATGAAGAGAGAAGGCTTTTTGTCAACAGGGCAGCGTCTGGGCACGCCCCGTCTCCCCGCTCCCTCCCTCTGCTTGCCCAGACCGCTGCTCACACAGTCCTCCCTTGGAAAGCTCCCAACCAGTCCTGCCCCTTGGACCCACTCTCCATCAGGGTCACAGCCCTCCACACCTCTCCGAACCCTCAGCCAACCCCTGCCTAAACCACCATTCCCCAGCAGGGCTTCCTCCTGATTTCCCCAGCCCCCCTCTCTGCCTAGGGGCTCTCTCCAGGTCTCCCCCTACACAGAGTGAGACGCACCCACATCCTCTGGGAAGGCTCTCCTGGCAGTTTCCTGTCCTGTGCTACAGGGACGGTCTGCCTGCATCACACTGCCACTACCCATGGCTATCCTTGGGTTCTGTGTCCCAGGGGGAACTGTTTCCAGCACTATAAACCCCAAAGCCCTACAGAGAACCCAGCAAGCGGCAGTGCTCACACAGGAAGTGCCCCAATCAGATCAGCCACGGCCACTACCTGCAGGGGGTGGTGCTCACACAGGAAGTGCTCCTGAGTCATATCAGCCACGGCCACTACCTGCAGGGGGCGGTGCTCACACAGGAAGTGCTCCTGAGTCATATCAGCCACGGCCACTACCTGCAGGGGGCGGTGCTCACACAGGAAGTGCTCCTGAGTCAGATCAGCCACGGCCACTACCTGCAGGGGGCGGTGTTCACACAGGAAGTGCTCCTGAGTCAGATCAGCCACGGCCACTACCTGCAGGGGGCGGTGCTCACACAGGAAGTGCTCCTGAGTCAGATCAGCCACGGCCACTACCTGCAGGGGGCGGTGTTCACACAGGAAGTGCTCCTGAGTCATATCAGCCACGGCCACTACCTGCAGGGGGCGGTGTTCACACAGGAAGTGCTCCTGAGTCAGATCAGCCACGTCCACTACCTGCAGGGGGCGGTGCTCACACAGGAAGTGCCCCGAATCAGATCAGCAACATCCACTACCTGCAGGGGGCGGTGTTCACACAGGAAGTGCTCCTGAGTCAGATCAGCCACGGCCACTACCTGCAGGGGGCGGTGCTCACACAGGAAGTGCTCCAAATCAGATCAGCCGCGGCCACTACCTGCAGGGGGCGGTGCTCACACAGGAAGTGCTCCTGAGTCATATCAGCCACGGCCACTACCTGCAGGGGGCGGTGTTCACACAGGAAGTGCCCCGAATCAGATCAGCCACGGCCACTACCTGCAGGGGGCGGTGTTCACACAGGAAGTGCCCCGAATCAGATCAGCCACGTCCACTACCTGCAGGGGGCGGTGCTCACACAGGAAGTGCCCCAAGCCAGATCGGCCACACCCACTACCTTTGGTAGTTAGTATCACTGCACTGCATTCTTAAATGTGTAGGCTCTGTGTGCTCACCAATGTTGCAGAGTGTGATGACAGCCCTGTGTAAACAATACCTTTACTCTAGCAAGCAGCATTGCAGAAGGAATCACAGGCACTCCAGGCGGCCTAGAACAGAGTCAGGACAGCCACTGTCCAACTGGCGCCACCTCTTTGCTTTGTGGTAAACCCAGAGTGGACGAGGACTTCTCACAGGACGGCATGGCAGGAGGTCACAGCACACCTTCATGCCAGGGGACAAGGCCAGCACCCGCTCCAGGCAGTTCCAGGAGAACTGTGCGCAGGTGCGTCCACCTGGATGTGTTCTACAGGCAGGCTGCTGTGTGGCCACCTTCAGCCATGATCTGGGAAACAGCCCTTCCCAGCGACAGCCTGCCCCTTCTGTGGCAACCACCACAGCAGATGCCTCATCTTCAGGAAGATAAAGTACCAGGCACTGGAGGGTCTGTTCAAAGCTCCAGGCAGAGCAGCAGGAATATGCTTTCAAGCGATTTCTAAATTTAACATTAAAATTTTCTTGGAACAAGGACAATTTACACAAGAAAACAACTGTAGTGTGAGCACTCTTCTGATGTGAGACTTTCACCCTCAGCGCCCACACTTGTTCTCGCAAGGGCCTTACTGCCCTTAATGGCCAACAGGACCCACCACTACACACAGCAAAAGGCAACACCCTTTGGGGAACTTTCCCCCATCAACTTCTCAAAATGGAATGGAGAAGTTCAGGAACAGGAGCTGTCCTAAGGAGGGCAGAACAGAAAAGACGAGGGTAGCTCTTGGGTCCTCAGTGGAGACATGCCTTGGTACACTGACACCCCCTTCCAGAATACAAGGCTGGTTTCTGCCTCCAGTTCTAGCTTCGACCCAGAGCCTGGGAGGGAGCAGGTAATGGCTCCAGCATGGGCATCCCTGCAGTCCAGGGGACACCCAGCCTGAGTTCTGGCTCGTGGCTGCAGCCTGGCCCAGCCATGGTACTTGGTGAACAAGCCAGGATGCGCACACGCACACACACACACACACACACACAACGGAAAGGATGACAGCAGCAAGGCATCCAAACACGTGGACGACCTTCAGGGGGGCCGGGGCAGCCGGGAGGATCACACCAGTGCTTCCGGGCACTCCGGCAGGGAAGCAGCATTGCCACCTGCCAGCCCAGCACCTGCCAAGTTGCCCTTCAGCCTCACAGGCACAGTCTCAGGCTCTGCCCGCTGGGAGCACTCAGAGACCAGTACAGCGGCCGGGCACTGAGCAGCTCACACTCACCCAGGCAGAGGAAGTCAGGTGGCGGGCAGTGCCGAGGCCCAGCAGGCGGCAGCACAGGGTGCCTGTTCCTCCAGCCACACGCTCACCAAGCCTGGCTCTCACTACTTCCCACACACCCCAACCTCGTCAAGACTGACAACAACCAAGAAGAGCCTTTGTACCCAGAGCACAGTCTGGCAAAGCCCCCAGCAATGCTCACTGCACTCACTACTGGCATGCACACGATCCACAACTTGGTCTGCATGTCTGTCCAAAATTCACTTTTATCTGCTTGAAAGCCAGAGAGACAGACACTTGTTCCCAGCTGGACTAGGATGCAGTCAGGAGCTGGAGCTCCATCCGGGTCTCCCACAGGGTGGCAGGCATCCAGTCTCAGTCATGACTGCCGCAGTCATCCTCGTCCCGTGCTGCACACCAGTAAGCAGCTGGACTCAGAAGGGCATGCCCCTCCCAGCACCCTGCTGTGGGACACAGGACTCCCAGCGCCCTGCTGTGGGACACAGGACTCCCAGCGCCCTGCTGTGGGACACAGGACTCCCAGCACCGTGCTGTGGGACACAGGACTCGCGGCAGCTAGCCACGTTCCCTCCCAGCCGTGCTGTGGGACACAGGACCCGCAGCAGACAGCCACGCTCCCTCCCAGCCGTGCTGTGGGACACAGGACCCGCAGCAGACAGCCTGCAGCCAACACGCTGTGCTGTGGGACACAGGACCCGCGGCAGACAGCCTGCAGCCAACACGCTGTGCTGTGGGACACAGGACCCGCGGCAGACAGCCTGCAGCCAACACGCTGTGCTGTGGGACACAGGACCCGCGGCAGACAGCCTGCAGCCAACACGCTGTGCTGTGGGACACAGGACCCGCAGCAGACAGCCTGCAGCCAACACGCTGTGCCGCACACAGTGACTGTGGACACAGGACCCGCGGCAGACAGCCTGCAGCCAACACGCTGTGCTGTGGGACACAGGACCCGCGGCAGACAGCCTGCAGCCAACACGCTGTGCTGTGGGACACAGGACCCGCGGCAGACAGCCTGCAGCCAACACGCTGTGCCGCACACAGTGACTGTGGACACAGGACCCGCGGCAGACAGCCTGCAGCCAACACGCTGGGCCGCACACAGTGACTGTGGACACAGGACCCGCGGCAGACAGCCTGCAGCCAACACGCTGGGCCGCACACAGTGACTGTGGACACAGGACCCGCGGCAGACAGCCTGCAGCCAACACGCTGGGCCGCACACAGTGACTGTGGACACAGGACCCGCGGCAGACAGCCTGCAGCCAACACGCTGGGCCGCACACAGTGACTGTGGACATGACACATGGCCGCCTGGCTCCACTTCTCCCCTTTTCCCCCAGTGATCAAAACCAAGCCTGAGAATCACAAAGAGAAGCATTTTTTCTCATAAACAAGCCCCAAGACGACACTCAGGGAAGACTTTGAGAACGGCTACCATCTGTGGGACACCCTTGCACAGCAGCTCCAGGAGAGCAGCAGTGTCAGTGGGGCAGCACTGGGCACTGCCAGGCCGGAGCCTGCCCTCAGGTGTGACTCAGAAGCAGACCCTAACCACAAAAGCCAACACAAGGAGGAAAATCCTGCAGCCCCTGTGGCTGAGAGAAGCAAAGAAGAGGAAAAACTAAATGCCTTGGCGTCATCAGAGGCAGGGTGGGACACTGCAGCACCCGGGAGCCAACGAGGCATCGGGAAGGGCTGGCCTGCAGGGGACATGCAGCCCCTCGCCCAGCTTGGGCCTCCATGCAGCTTCTCTGCCGGGCGGCTTGACGGGCCTCGGCACAGCAGCCTGGGGACAGTCCCTAATGTCCACAGACTCGCTGAATCACAGCGAGGAAGGGAGGCGACACAGGACTACCACCCTGACCTGCACGTGTGCGTGGGGGCAGCAGGGAGGGGCACGTGTGGAAAGGCACACGGGAGGCGACACAGGACTACCGCCCTGACCTGCACGTGTGCGTGGGGGCAGCAGGGAGGGACACGCGTGGAAAGGCACTCGGGAGGCGACACAGGACTACCACCCTGACCTGCACGTGTGCGTGGGGGCAGCAGGGAGGGACACGTGTGGAAAGGCACACGGGACCGACCTAAGGCACGGCGAGGTGCAGCGAGGGGCAGAGGACACACGGTCCAAGTTTCTGTAAATGGCTCCCCACGGTGACGGACGCCAACAGTCTCTCTCTGGTTGAACACACCCCTGGGCGGCGGTACAAGCCCCACAGCGGCAAATCCAGCCCGAGAAGGCAGGCTTCTTTAGCCTCCTTGCACCCACTGAGCTTCAAATCCAGGAATAAGTGGAGTCGTCACGTTTTAACATGCATGAAAATACCCCTCGGGCTGTTCAAAGGGACCCCACCAGCAGCACACATCTGTCCGACTCAGCCAACACCAGCACAGCACACAGATCTCCAAGGAGGAGGGAGAAGACAGCTAGCCTCCTGAAAGACAAAGTCCCGGCTGACTCAGCAATCCAAAGGGATCTCCGGCCACTGTCACTCCCCAGAGGCCGCCGTGACTGGGGCTGCCGGCCACTGGTCACTCCCTAGAGGCCACCGCTGCCGGGGCTGGGCACGCGCGAGCCTGGAGCTCCAGCCAGGGTTCCCACATGGCGGCAGGTGGCCAAGCCCCTGGACCCACTTCTGCTACTTTCACAGGTCGGAGGTGCAGCAGCCAGGACTGGAACCAGTGCCCACGTAGGACCCAGCACGGCTCACTATACCCCACACCAGCCCCACTCTCGGCCTTCTGCATAGCGCCTTCAGATCGTAAGAGCGATCACTGCTCAGCCTCAGCTTTCTGGATCCCTGACGCAGCAACTGCAGCCACGTCCCATTTGGAATCAACCCTCCAGTCCTGGCAGAGGCTTAACCCACGTGCTGAGAGGGAGGACTGGCCACTCGCGTAGCAGGAAAACTTGGAAATGTAGGCTGTGCTTCAAGCTCCCGCATTTATTTCTGGAGCAAAATGAAATGTCTTCCTCCAAGTAAGAATGAAAGACACAATCAAGACTACCGCCTCCAACCCCAAGCCTGCACTGCCAAGAGGGCCTCCAACCCCAAGCCCGCACTGCCAAGAGGGCCTCCAACCCCAAGCCCGCCCTGCCAAGAGGGCCTCCAACCCCAAGCCCGCCCTGCCAAGAGGGCCTCCAACCCCAAGCCCGCACTGCCAAGAGGGCCTCCAACCCCAAGCCCGCACTGCCAAGAGGGCCGCCAAGCCCAAGCCCGCCCTGTCAGGAAGGCCGCCAACCCCAAGCCCGCAGGACTTGGCCAAGTGCTTACTTTCAGCTACAGTGGAGGGGGGACCCTACAAGTGGAAACATTTTGTCCACTTCTCTAATTCAGCATTAGCCTGCCCTGCAAAGCTCCAGCTAAGCCTCATTTCTGAGCCAGGAAAGGGCTGTCACTGCATGGTCCCAGGCAACAGACAGACAGGTACTGCTCCAGGCACACCAGCCCTGCCATCACCGACCCACACCACCAGGTACTACTCCAGGCACACCAGCCCTGCCATCACCGACCCACACCACCAGGTACTGCTCCAGACACACCAGCCCTGCCCACCTGACCCACACCACCAGGTATTGCTCCAGGCACACCAGCCCTGCCCACCTGACCCACACCACCAGGTACTGCTCCAGACACACCAGCCCTGCCCACCTGACCCACACCACCAGGTACTGCTCCAGGCACACCAGCCCTGCCATCACCAATCCATGCCAACAGAGTGGCTGGGACCAGGCTGAGGGCAACATTTCTGAGTGTTGTTATACAGTTTGCCCTTTTGGGCCCGGCAGCGTGGCATAGCGGCTAAAGTCCTCGCCTTGAACGCCCCGGGATCCCATATGGGCGCCGGTTCTAATCCCAGCAACTCCACTTCCCATCCAGCTCCCTGCTTGTGACCTGGGAAGGCACTCGAGGACGGCCCAAAGATTTGGGACCCTGCATCCGTGTGGCAGACCCCGGAAAAGGTTCCGGGTTCCCGGCTTCGGATCGGCGCGCACCGGCTGTTGCGGTCACTTGGGGAGTGAATCATCGGATGGAAGATCTTCCTCTCTGTCTCTCCTCCTCTCTGTATATCTGACTTTGTAATAAAATAAATAGATCTTAAAAAAAAATTTAAAAAAAATAGTTTGCCCTTTTGAGCCACGTAATTGTATCATGTAGTTCAAAAAACATTAAAAAGCAAACTTGAAAAACAAACAAAAAGAGCAAACCTGAGGAAGAAAACTGCCAACCCTAAAGTTAATTTCCAGAACAAATGAAGCCAACTCCATCCAATCAGGAGTCATCCCACCTGGCAGGTCCACTACACGCAGCAGCTTTACCACCCGTCACTCTGGGGCTGGCATCACGACACGGTGGGTAAAGCTGCCACCCCACGCAGGAGTTCCTTCCATGCAGCTCCCTGCTAATGTGCCTGTGAAGGCAGCAGGCAATGCCCCAAGGGCTTGGGCCCTGCGCCTACACTGGGGCCCCAGAAGCAGCTCCTGGCTCCTGGTCCCTGGCTTCTGACAGGCTCAGTACTGGCTGTGGTAGCCACTGGGCAACCAGAGAATGCAAGCTCGCTCTCTCCTTCCCTAACCCTGATTTTCAAATAATAAATAAATCTAATAAAAATTCCATTATTCTAACTACATATTCTTAAGATGTTATTTATTCTAAGAAATTGCTAAGAAACCCTAAAATCGCATTCAAAACTTTGATTACTAGAAAACAGTATACTAATTTTTTTTAAAGATTTGCTTTGTCGGGCTTGGTGTGGTAGCCTAGCAGCTGAAGTCTTCGCCTTGAACATGCTGGGATCCCATGTGGGCGCCGGTTCTAATCCCAGCAGTCACACATCCCACTCAGCTCCCTGCTTGTGGCCTGGGAAAGCAGTTGAGGACGGCCCAAAGCCTTGGGACTCTGCACCCACCTGGGAGACCCGGAGGAAGCTCCTGGCTCCTATCTTTGGCCCGGCTCAGCTCTGGCAGTTATAGCCACTTGGGGAATGAATTATCGGAGAGAAGATCTTCCTGTCTTCCCCTTCTCTGTATATCTGCCTTTCCAATAAACAGATAAATAAATCTTTTTTAAAAGATTTGTTTTGTTTATTTGTTTTTGAAAGGTAGAGGTGAGGGGAGGAGGGGAGGAGGAAGACAGTTGTCCCACACGCTGGCTCACTCCCAGTCACGAGTCAGGGCTTCGCCAAGCCAGAGCTGGCTGCAGGGACCCAAGCACGGCCCACCTCTCGCTGGGTCACAAGTGAACTGTCCCTCAGAGGAAGCCAGTGCTGCTGGCAGCATCCTCAGCGGCCAATGCCACAACGCCGGCCAGGACACCGAGTGCTGCAGCTGCTGCCTAAACAGCTGAAATCAAGGCTGTCGTGCAGGACGCATTAAGGGGAAACGAGCTTTAGCTGACAGTAACACACGGCACGAAGCTGGGCTCTGCCCTCTGCGGCACCCCTTCTCCCAGCTGTGTGCCTTGCAGACCCACCAGAAGCCAACCCGTGACCCCAGCACATCTGGCCCAACGGTCGCAACTCGACCCCACTCACAGCAGCAGCCTGAGAAGACGTACGAAGTGGGCTCAGGGCAGAACTCGGAGCCGACGGGGCCTACAGCCACAGGCAGGATCCCAGCCAAGGAAGCACGCGGCTGAGGGGCCACGGCCAGGACAGAAACACGAAGCCAGACGGAGAGAGAAGCAGGAGACGCTCGCAGGGACAGTAAGAGCTGCAGAGTCGTGGTTCACGGCCAGGGGACATGGAGGTACAGGCAACTAGGAACCAGAGGCCACTGGGAGCCCGGGGACCACGTGCGTCCACCACGGCCATGGCGCTAGGGCAGGGGGAGGTTGGGAGGGGACCACGTGCGTCCACCACGGCCATGGCGCTGGGGCAGGGGGAGGTTGGGAGGGGACCACGTGCGTCCACCACGGCCATGGCGCTGGGGCAGGGGGAGGTTGGGAGGGGACCATGTGCGTCCACCACGGCCATGGCGCTGGGGCAGGGGGAGGTTGGGAGGGGACCACATGCGTCCACCACGGCCATGGCGCTGGGGCAGGGGGAGGCTGGGAAGCGGAAGGAAGTGACACGAGGCCCCCACACGGAGGGCATTTACTTCAGGAATGCTGGTATCATTAACTCTTTCAGCCATGTGAGCAATAAAACAACACGTGCACTACAGGGGACCCGCCACATGCCCCTCCCCAGCAGAAGAACCTGCCTGGCAGGGTCAGAGCGTGGCTGGGAACTGCACATCCTCCAGCGGAGCAGCACACGCCACGCAGGCCATCCCAGGACAAGAGTCGCAGGGGCCACGGCAGGAAAGGTTGCCCCCGTTCAGCAGCGCTCCAAGACGGGGACTCGGCAGCAGCCAGGCGGCTAGCCCGGGAAGACGGGACAGGTGGCTCCCAGGCCAGGCTTCCACCCGACAGGAAGAAGAAGGAAGTGTTCCAAATGAAAGGAAGCCCGCGGGATCCTGGGTTCTGCATGAGCAGGTAGCGAAGGCGGCGGCAGGGGATGGTGGCTGCGCCACACCACCGCAGCAGGAAGGGGCCAGGATCGAGCCCTCAGCAGCAGGCCACAAGGAGGTGGCCTGGCATGGGGCACTGCTTAGAGGGTGCCTGACCCACCTGATTACAGCTCCTGGAGTGCAAGCTGAGCCCGGCCAATGCTGAGTCAGCAAAGTCACACCTGCTCGAGGGAGAGCTCACAGCACGGCACACGCGCCAGAGGCGGTGCAGTGCCGAAAGGGCCCAGGCAGCTGAGGAGGGAGACCGTGGTGCAGCGGCACCAGGAAGGCCAAGTTCTGCCCACACAACACAGAGACAGCACAGATGCCCACAGCCATGCCCCCTGCACTTAACTGTACAGCCCTTTCCCCTCCCAGCTCTCCTTCCTTACACAACCATGAAATATGTGAGCTGCATAACCCTGATCACAGTGGGAGCATTCAGCACCTAGGACAGTGCCTGCCACGCACTGGGCACTGGACACATCACTGCTCATGTTACAAAAGCAACGACAGCATCCTGAAATTACGTATTCACAGTAGGTCTTTAAGCAGCTCGTGCAAATGAGCATTACAAAAAATACTATGCACAGACCTCAAAATTTTTTCACACCAAAATACATTTTTTAAGGTTTATTTATTTATTATTGGAAAGTCAGATAAACAAACAGGAGAACAGAGAAAGATCTTCCATCCTCAGGTTCAAGGTTTGTGCCTCCTTTCAGTTGCAGCTTCCTGCTACTGTACTGTGGGAGACCCTGGGGCACCTGCTCCCCACGGAGGAGGCCGTGGGGCACCTGCTCTCCACAGAGGAGACCCTGGGGCACCTCTCCCCACGAGGAGGCCCTGGGGCACCTCTCCCCACGAGGAGGCCCTGGGGCACCTGCTCTCCACAAAGGAGACCCTGGGGCACCTGCTCCCCACGGAGGAGGCCCTGGGGCACCTGCTCCCCACGGAGGAGACCCTGGGGCACCTCTCCCCATGAGGAGGCCCTGGGGCACCTGCTCTCCACAGAGGAGACCCTGGGGCACCTTTCCCCATGGAGGAGGCCCTGGGGCACCTGCTCCCCACGGAGGAGATCCTGGGGCACCTCTCCCCATGGAGGAGACCCAAATGAAGCTCCAGGCTGCTGCTTAAACCTGTGCCAGCCAGGATGAAAGAAACTGAACATTCATTCACATTCATTCTCATATATCCTCTCTCTTTCTCTTTCTCTTTCTCTTTCTCTTTCTCTCTCTCTCTCTCTCTCTCTCTCTCTCTCTCTCTCTCTTTATGGACCAGGGGATGAAAGATACTGCTCTCTCTTTTCAAATAAACTTGAAGTGTTTGCAAACATGAAAAGCCAAGCACTCCTTGTCATGTCTTCCCTGTGGCTCCAACAGTACTCTCACTGAACCAACGGCTCTGTCCCGCACCACAGAGGGTGGGTGGCAGGTGGAGGTCACCATGCTGGGCACACTGCCAGGTGAGGGCAACCCACCCCGCCACCACAGTGCACTGCAAACTAAGGACAGGCCGGGGGCTCTGAGGACTACTGGAGAACACAAAGAACAAAGAGGAGTCCCTGTGAGGACAGAAAAACAGTCGCCTCCTAGACAGTGAAGCCATCAGATGCGGGGGGATGGGACAGGACACTGCCATGGCCCGAGGGGAGGGCCTCTGGTGGGGGGCACTGCCATGGCCCGAGGGGAGGGCCTCTGGTGGGGGGCACTGCCATGGCCCTGAGGGGAGGGCTCTGGTGAGGGGCACGGCCATGGCCCTGAGGTGAGGGCTCTGGTGAGGGGCACTGCCATGGCCCTGCCAGGAGGGCCTCAGGCCAGCAGTGAACATCCATCAAAGAGGGTTAGGATTAGGACCAGGACAACTGTGCAGCAAGCTGAGGGCCACCCACGGAGGAGACCCCTTCCCTCCCCACCCCTTCCCTAGCTGCTGGCACGCAAGGGTGTGTAACCCTCTCACCTCTGCAACGAACATTAAAAAGAACTACAATAATCAAAAACAACTAGCCTTGCCAGAACCCGCCTCCACAGCCACCTGCCCCAGCTGCCCACAGCTGCCCACAGCTGCCCACAGCTTCCCAACTGCCCACAGCTGCCCCCTGGAGGAGAGCCTCCTTCGGAGAACATTCTCACACGGGCTCCTCCCAGCCGCCCCCCATCCCAGCCCAACACAATGTGTCCACACTGCCCAGGGCAAGCCTTCGGACACGGAGTGGGCAGGTGAGCCCTCATTAAGCACCCTGTCTTCACCGACACCCCTGGGAAGCTAGAACAGGCATTCACACATGGCTGACTGCTTGCTGTAGGTCAAAGATGCAGAAATGAGGGCAAAGTGGAATGCTGACCAGAGTAGGTAAAGCCAGAGACAATTCATCTCACACTGCAGTGCCCAGGTTCAAGTGCAGGCTCCCCAACACTCCAACTCCTTGATCACACACACCCTGAGTCCCAGCAAAGGATGACTCCACCCAGGGGGAAAGACACAGCTGGGCTTCAGGTTCCGGCCCGACCCAGCTGCTGGGGGCATCTGGGGCACACCAGCCAGTGAGGAAGGAAAGGAGGGAGGGAGGACGGATTAGCCTTTCTGTGACACGGGGCAACACCTCACACTGGGCCACCAGCTCAGCCTCTCTGTGACACGGGGCAACACCTCACACTGGGCCAGCTCAGCCTCACTGTGACACGGGGCAACACCTCACACTGGGCCAGCTCAGCCTCACTGTGACACGGGGCCACACCTCACACTGGGCCAGCTCAGCCTCACTGTGACACGGGGCAACACCTCACACTGGGCCAGCTCAGCCTCACTGTGACACGGGGCCACACCTCACACTGGGCCAGCTCAGCCTCTCTGTGACACGGGGCCACACCTCACACTGGGCCATCTCAGCCTCTCTGTGACACGGGGCCACACCTCACACTGGGCCAGCTCAGCCTCTCTGTGACACGGGGCAACACCTCACACTGGGCCAGCTCAGCGTCTCTGTGACACGGGGCCACACTTCACACTGGGCCACCTCAGCCTCACTGTGACACGGGGCCACACTTCATATGGGAACACCAGCTCAGCCTCTCTGTGACACGGGGCCACACCTCACACTGGGCCAGCTCAGCCTCTCTGTGACACGGGGCCACACCTCACACTGGGCCACCAGCTCAGCCTCTCTGAGACACGGGGCGACACTTCACACTGGGCCAGCTCAGCCTCACTGTGACACGGGGCCACACTTCACACTGGGCCACCTCAGCGTCTCTGTGACACGGGGCCACACCTCACACTGGGCCACACTTCATATGGGAACACCAGTTCAGCCTCTCTGTGACACGGGGCCACACCTCACACTGGGCCATCTCAGCCTCACTGTGACACGGGGCCACACCTCACACTGGGCCACCAGCTCAGCCTCTCTGTGACACGGGGCCACACCTCACACTGGGCCAGCTCAGCCTTTCTGTGACACGGGGCAACACCTCACACTGGGCCAGCTCAGCCTCACTGTGACACGGGGCCACACCTCACACTGGGCCACCAGCTCAGCCTCTCTGTGACACGGGGCCACACTTCATATGGGAACACCAGCTCAGCCTCTCTGTGACACGGGGCGACACTTCACACTGGGCCAGCTCAGCCTCACTGTGACACGGGGCCACACTTCACACTGGGCCACCTCAGCCTCTCTGTGACACGGGGCCACACCTCACACTGGGCCACCTCAGCCTCTCTGTCACACGGGGCCACACCTCACACTGGGCCACCTCAGCCTCACTGTGACACGGGACCACACTTCACACTGGGCCACCAGCTCAGCCTCTCTGTGACACGGGGCCACACTTCACACTGGGCCACCTCAGCGTCTCTGTGACACGGGGCCACACCTCACACTGGGCCACACTTCATATGGGAACACCAGTTCAGCCTCTCTGTGACACGGGGCCACACCTCACACTGGGCCACCTCAGCCTCACTGTGACACGGAGCCACACTTCAACTGGGCCACCAGCTCAGCCTCTCTGTGACACGGGGCCACACCTCACACGGGGCCAACTCATCCTCTCTGTGACATGGGGCCACACTTCACACTGGGCCACCAGGTCAGCCTCTCTGTGACACGGGGCCACACCTCACATTGGGCCACCTCAGCCTCTCTGTGACACGGGGCCACACTTCACACTGGGCCACCAGCTCAGCCTCTCTGTGACACGGGGCCACACTTCACACTGGGCCAGCTCAGCCTCTCTGTGACACGGGGCCACACTTCACACTGGGCCACCAGCTCAGCCTCTCTGTGACACGGGGCAACACCTCACACTGGGCCAGCTCAGCCTCTCTGTGACATGGGGCCACACTTCATATGGGAACACCAGCTCAGCCTCTCTGTGACACGGGGCCACACTTCACCCTGGGCCACCAGCTCAGCCTCTCTGTGACACGGGGCCACACCTCACACTGGGCCAGCTCAGCCTCTCTGTGACACGGGGCCACACTTCACACTGGGCCACCAGCTCAGCCTCTCTGTGACACGGGGCCACACTTCACACTGGGCCACCTCAGCCTCTCTGTGACACGGGGCCACACTTCACAATGGGCCAGCTCAGCCTCTCTGTGACACGGGACCACACCTCACACTGGGCCACCTCAGCGTCTCTGTGACACGGGGCCACACCTCACACTGGGCCAGCTCAGCCTCTCTGTGACATGGGGCCACACTTCATACAGGAACACCAGCTCAGCCTCTGACACGGGGCCACACCTCAAACTGGGCCACCTCAGCCTCTCTGTGACACGGGGCCACACCTCACACTGGGCCACCAGCTCAGCCTCACTGTGACACGGGGCCACACCTCACACTGGGCCAGCTCAGCCTCACTGTGACACGGGGCCACACTTCACACTGGGCCACCAGCTCAGCCTCCCTGTGACACGGGGCCACACTTCACACTGGGCCACCAGCTCAGCCTCTCTGTGACACGGGGCCACACTTCACCCTGGGCCACCAGCTCAGCCTCTCTGTGACACGGGGCCACACTTCACACTGGGCCACCAGCTCAGCCTCTCTGTGACACAGGGCCACACTTCACACTGGGCCACCAGCTCAGCCTCTCTGTGACACGGGGCCACACCTCACACTGGGCCACCAGCTCAGCCTCTCTGTGACACGGGGCCACACCTCACACTGGGCCACCAGCTTAGCCTCTCTGTGACACGGGGCCACACCTCACACTGGGCCAGCTCAGCCTCTCTGTGACACGGGGCCACACCTCACACTGGGCCACCAGGTCAGCCTCTCTGTGACACGGGGCCACACTTCACACTGGGCCACCAGCTCAGCCTCTCTGTGACATGGGGCCACACCTCACACTGGGCCACCTCAGCTTCTCTGTGACACGGGGCCACACCTCACACTGGGCCAGCTCAGCCTCACTGTGACACGGGGCCACACTTCACACTGGGCCACCAGCTCAGCCTCTCTGTGACACGGGGCCACACCTCACACTGGGCCACCTCAGCTTCTCTGTGACACGGGGCCACACCTCACATTTGGCCAGCTCAGCCTCTCTGTGACACGGGGCCACACCTCACACTGGGCCACCTCAGCTTCTCTGTGACACGGGGCCACACCTCACATTTGGCCAGCTCAGCCTCTCTGTGACACGGGGCCACACCTCACACTGGGCCACCTCAGCCTCTCTGTGACACGGGGCAACACCTCACACTGGGCCACCTCAGCCTCTCTGTGACACGGGGCCACACCTCACACTGGGCCACCTCAGCCTCTCTGTGACACGGGGCCACACCTCACACTGGGCCACCTCAGCCTCTCTGTGACACGGGGCCACATCTCACACAGGCATACCAGCTCCGGAGTCCCCGGGTCGTCTTCAAGACCACCCCACCTGAGCTGCCCTGGGATATGGAACCTGGCGCTGGTCACAACGGCAGCCCCAAGTGGGCTGCCCAAAACCAAATCCGCAGGCGGACACCTTGGCTCTGCTGGCAGACGGCACCACTGAGCTACTGAGGGCCAGCCCTGGGGCACGTGGCCCAGCTGGCAGATGACAGTGCACGGGATTCCCCGCCACTCTGCCTCCATCTCCCGCTAACGACCAGGGAAAGTGGGTGAAGATGACCCAAGCTCGAGGGCCGCTTGAAGGGGTTCCCCACACTTGGCTTCAGCTTGGTCCAATTCTACCCGTCAAGGCCACTTAGGAAGTGGCCCAGCAGATGGAAGTGGCCTCTCAAATAAAACGAATAAATATGTCACACGAAAAAAGAGGGAGTGGAGCCAGTGTAGTGGCTCAACAAGGTAATCCTCCCCTACAGTGCCAGCATCCCATTCACGCACTGGTTCTAGTCCTGGCTGCTCCCTTCCCATCCAGCTCTCTCCTACTGTGCCTGGGAGAGCAGCAGAGGATGGTCCCAGTCCTAGGGTCCTGTTGAGAGCGCCTAACGATCTATGGGGCTGTCTAGCACAGCACCGCAGACCAACGCCCTGACGAGGACAGTGTAAGCAAGTTCAGAAAGTGTCTTCCCCTTGGGGCGTGGCTGCGTGTCCTGCCTGCGGGGTGACCTTTTAGCTGATTGGTCGCTTCCCACGTGCAGGGGTGACCTTTTAGCTGATTGGCTAGGTGTTATATATAAGCAGGTTGGGTCCTGGAGCAGAGGGCAGACAGAGTAGAGAGAAAGAAGGAGCAGACAGCTTTCCTGTTTGCATGCTGCCTGATGGAATAAAGAGTTCCTACACAGTCACTCAGCGTCGGGTTTTCTTACGCGGGTTCGGAGATTCCCCGACAGGGTCCTGCACCCACGTGGGAGAGCTCAAAGAGGCTCCTGACTCCTGGCTTCATACCAGCTCAGCTCTGGCTGTTGCACCCGTTCAGGGAGTGAACCAGTGGATGAAGATCTTCTCTGTGTCTGGCTGTAAACCTGCCTTTCAATAAAAATAAACCAAAAACACACACACACACAGAAAAACAGCATCACCCACGTGTGACATTTCACCGGCAGACAGACGCATGGAGGTGGCCTACAGGCAGCTGTCACCCTCCACAATGTACCTGACAAAAGGAAGAGCATCACCACTGAGCCAGAAGCTCCCAAGAAGGGGCCGGGGCCAAGGGCCGTCCGAACGCCAGCGCCCGGCCAGCACCCTCTGCAACGCACCAGATGAGGACGACGCGCATGGGCCCCGCTGTCTCCGTGCAGTGGAGTCCGGCTCCAGTGCCACCCACAGGGAGAGCCGCGGGGAGGAGGCCTGGGCTGCCTGACCGAGGACGGCAGCACCCAAGGCTGATCCCTCCAGGAAGAGAAGGGGGTCGGGACACCACGCAGAAGGAAGCGATGACGCACACGCAGGCAGGGCCGAGCGCAGAAGGATCAGTCCCCCTGCACTGAACTGAGACAGAAAAGGCACACAGCTAACCTCCAGCAGAAACCCGAGGCGATGGGCAGCCGCAGGGTAGACGGGGCCAGCACCGAGGCCCGCGGGCCGAGCCACCACCTGCCACCCGGCGCCGGGATCAAGGTGCTGCTTGCAGTACCGGCCCAGCTCTTTCCTGCTGTCTGCTGGTGCAGCCGGAGAGGCACTGGAAGACGGGGCGGCCCTGGGATCCCTGCCCCCCACTGCAGACCCACATGGATCCTGCTCCTGGGGCCTCTTGTGAAGTGACCAGGCTAATGAAAGAGCTTTCTGCCCCTCCTCATCTCCCTGCCTTTTGAATCAAACAAAATAATTCACTTTTACAAAGGTAACTAGGAAGACAAGTCTAAATAAATATCACCTCTACGTGGTGACAATGCCGACATCTAATTGAAGACGCACACTGACAAGTCGGAGGGGGTGAAGACAGCCCTGCCAGGGTCCATGCAGTAGGTGTGGATGGCACGAAGGTGTGAAGAGAACAGCTCCCTGCATGGCAGGGCCCAGGGAGCTTCCAGCTGTTTGGCAGGGCCCGGCGGATTTCTCTCTGACCACCTTGATGCAGTCTCACCACCCTTTTGCATGAACACTCAAGCACCCCACTAAGAATCCTGTAATCTATTGAGGCATTGTTTGCCCCTGTGAGATGGCTTTGGCAAGTAATATGAGCTTGAGAGTTAATGTTACTGATAATGTCCTGGTGAGTGGGCCTTTAACTGCACACAGGAGTGCAATCAAGCCCATGCTGTTTCCAGACACCTTATTGTGTACCTACCCATTGCCATAAAATCTGGCCCGGACATTTAGCATGCTTTCTGGGAAATGGCTTGATAAGAATTTTACAAATTAATGGAAATGATGGGAGTATGGGTTAAAACTGCCATGACAAAAAATATAGCTACTGGGACCCTAAAAGCTATCTTGTTACTGGGACCCTAAAAGTTATTTTGTTACTGTGACCCTAAAGGCTATCCTGTTACTGGGACCCTAAAGGCTATCCTGCTAAGGCAAAAAATATAGTTACTGTGACCTTAAGGGTTAGCCTGTTCTTGCAACTCTTTAGAACATAGAAACTGTAGTTGCTTTAGCTGCTTTCATAATTTCTAACTAGAGGAAGTATAGGCTGATTTCACTAACATCACAAAGATATACTTTTGATTACTGTTTGATCACTTATGAGGTTGTAGAACCTGCAGTTGTAGAGGAACTTAATGTTTGGAACCTTTTGTCTTAGATCTTTGTTTTTTTCTCTTTTGATGTATTCCTCACATTAAGTGATGGATAGTTGTAGAATAAGAATTGTAGTAAGAGCGTATTACTGAATAAGATGTGTTGTCTACTGAGAAATTCTTGGCTGCAACGTTGGAATGGATAATGCCCTGTCTTAAGGTGAAACAATTTGTAGAATTGTCTTTGGAAACACTCACTTGTCCATTGCAGAATTGAAACATAAATGGAGTAAACTTGACTCACTGCTAATTACAATTCTTTCCGCCGTTATAACTCTTGCTTTATTTGTTCAGATAACAAACTGTGTGAGCCTGCTGACCTAATGGCCTTTAGTGCCAATGGCCCGTAATCCCCATAGACCAAGACCCACGACTTACTAACCCATACATAATTCAAGGTAGGGGTCTGGTTGTCACAGGCGGCGCCTAGGTTAGAGCCCAGACCTGAGGAGAGCGGATGAAGACTGGCAAACCAAGATAAGCAAGGAATATGGAATCCTTCCTCAATCATTTCTCAAGAAGTTGTAAATTGTGCCCCCCTGAAGCTATGTCAAAATGCCCCTAAAAGAAAACCTTGTACTGCTTCTGTATAAATAAAGCGGACAGCTTTCTCGCAAGGTCCACAATCATCAAGGAATCCTAGTGGTCCGTCTCTCCTTTCTTTCTCTCTTCTTCTTTCTACGCCTGTCTCATGCACCCTTCTCGAGCTCCGAACTCTCGGCTGGAGCTGGACTCCGGCACAGCCCGCGGTCTCAGGCAAAGGCACCTGGGCTGCGGCAGAGACTGGAACCAGGGGTGAGTGTGAGCGCACCTGCCAGCAAGGAGGGAACCTGCCACTTCAGTCCACCTCCTCCAAGGGCTGGGCACTGGGGGGGCCCGCCTCCTCCAAGGGCTGGGCACTGGGGGGGCCCGCCTCCTCCAAGGGCTGGGCACTGGGGGGGCCCGCCTCCTCCAAGGGCTGGGCACTGGGGGGCCCCGGCTCTGGCGGCGCTGGGGGGCGGCTCCGGGGGCACTGAGGGTCACGGCTCCAGGGGGGCTGGGGGCTTGGCTCTGGGAGCACTGGGGGGGCTCAGCTCCAGGGGCACTGGAGAGGCACGGCTCCAGGGGCACTGGAGGGGCCTGGATCTGGGGGGGCTGAGGGACCCGGCTCCAGGGGGCACTGGAGGGGCCTGGATCTGGGGGGTCTGAGGGACCCAGCTCTGGGCGGCACTGGAGGTTCTGGGTCCGGGGCACTGGGGGGCCCGGCTCCAGGCTCTAGGGGACGGGGGTGCCCAGCTCCAGGTTCTTTCAGATCTGGAACTGGTTTTGTTTGGTTTTTTTTTCATTTTCTTTTTTTAAATTTTTTATTTATATTGTTGACAATCTTTACATAGTTAGTTACGGTAAAAAGGTTCAGGGGCTATAGGGAGGTGGGTAAGTCTATTATGTCCATATTGTTTCCTTCTTGTATCTGAGGTAAAGGGGGATATTGAGGGAGGAGCCCCACCCAGTCTCCCACCCACCCCAGGTCCCGGATGTGGGGCATGCTCTGAGATCCTTGCTCAAGTGGTTTTGATAGTTCATCAGCTATGAATCGCTGCCATTTTCGCCACTCCAAGCACAATGAAGTCGTTGAAGAATCCACTGATTGACATAGTCCATCATAGAGTCTTCATTTGTCCAGTATTTCACTGCCAACATATAGCTGAGGTGGTTGATTGACTTGTTCTTTCTTCTGTCTTTTCTTGGCTAGGGTTCTGAGTCCAGCAGTTCGACTGGGGAGATCTCCAAAGAAACTTTGAGGTGTTCCCTGAACAGATTCTTGTATGTTCTAGCAAGTACAGGGCCGGGCACAGTCCATCTCCACGATCAGCTGGTGGTTGCAATCGCTGGGTTGGTTCTGGTTTCAGTCCCGACTTCCACTGGAACCAATGGGTGTTGCAGTCCAGCCTAGTTCTGCCCAGCACATACTTGGCCCTCACATCAACCACTGGAAGCTGCAGCCTAGTCGGAGCAACCCACAATAACCCCCACCAGGCCCGCCCCCTACCCTGGTTTGCCAGTATGTACAGCAGACTAGTCCAGTCTGTCCCACATCCCATTTGGCTCTTGTACTTGTCAATGAGTATTAAAGCTTAGTTCCATCTAACCAGCTCAACTATCCAGCCCTCACGGATGTTGTTGAGTGCCTCTCTGTCTAGCCGCCCCAGCCCCTAACCTAGTTTTCATACCCTCCCGCGGAGCAGTAACCCAAGAGAGGGGAACCCACTTTTTCCCTCCCAGGTCTCTCTCAATCCCGGTTTACGCACTCTCCAGGTAGTTCTGTGGTTTGACTTGACAGAATTAGCCCCCAGTGCCAGCTTCTGCCAGCTGATGCTGTGGCTAAGCCCAAACAACCCTCACCCACTCTAATTTATGCTTGCACCAGTAGGAATAATCAGCCCAGCCTGGCTTTTCCCTGATCTAGTCCACATGCGGCACAGGTGTTATAGCCCTGCTTAGTCTGGTCTGTCCCCATCCCAGCCCACGCTCTCCAGTGGGAGTGGCTGTCTGGCAAGGGGACCAGCCCCTTAATCCCCCTGCCAGCTCTGTCCCCTCCATTCCTGGATCTCACGCGTGCTGGTTGGGCGCTGCAGTCAAATCCAGTACAGGCAACCTCACCCTGGCATTCCATATTGTGCACTGGGTTTTGTCACGACCAAACCTGGCTCGACCCACACTCTGTTCTGGTGTCCGGATTTGCCAGTGGATGACATGAACTGATTCAGCCTGGTCTGCCCCCGACCCATGCCAAATGTATGCCAGTGGGAAACTTTCCATGGCCTGTTCTGGGCTGTTTCCTATCATGCTTCTTGCGCTTACCTGCAGGGACTGTGTCCTGCCAGAGGAGTTGCCCAGGCTCCTCCATCAGAACCCCTCCCAATGCCAGATTTTGCGCATACCAGGGGGTCCATGAGCCAGCCCTACTCAGTTCACCTCCTGTCCTAGCAGGAACAGTGGCTTTTCTTGGCTGGCTTTCAACCCATTCTGGTTCTTGTTGGATGTTTCAGCCCAGCCACGGCTCGTCCATACCCACATACAGCTCACACATGGCTCAGTAGGGGGTTGAGACCTAGCCTAGTCAGTCCCACATCTATCCTGGTTCTCCAGGACACCAGACGGTGTTGGGGTCTGGGCTGGCCTGGTGCATCCAGTCCCAGCCCACACTAGTGCCACGGGAGACTACAACTGTTTCCTAGTTAGGACGCAGCCCCCATTCCCAGACCTGGAACTGTTTACATCACGGCTTAGAGATAGAACACACCACTTATCTTCCACTTACACCTTCTACATATTGCCTGAAGGTAATTTACACAGTATTTCTAGTATACCTGTGTTTCACAGCAACTTGTCACATGAGACTGAATGTGGAATTTTCCTTTTACGACATCAATCGGCACTCAAAAAAATGTTGGAGGCACTGGGTTCTAAGCTCCAAGCCGGTAGGCCGCGAGGGGCTCTCCCACCTAGACAGTCTGAGGCCTGGTTCAAGTTTCTCCTACTTCCTACCCAGGTTCCTGCTACTGCACCTGCACACCCGGGGGGACTGTATGGAGCTCCTGACTTCCATGTTTGGCTCAGCCCAGCCTCAACTGCCAGACACTGGGGCAGTGGGTTGGCACACGAGACACACTCTCTCTCTCTCTACCTTTCAAAATGTTTTTAAAAATTTCTAAATTGGGGCCCAGTGTGGTAGCCTAGGGGCTAAAGTCCTTACCTTGAAAGCACTGGGATCCCATATGGGTGCTGGTTCTAATCCTGGCAGCCCTGCTTCCCATCCAGCTCCCTGCTTGTGGCCTGGGAAAGCAGCTGAGGACAGCTCAAAGCCTTCCCAAGGATTCTCCCACGTGGGAGAACCAGAAGAAGCTCCTGGCAGTGAGGCACAGGAGGACTCTGAGTGCTGGGGGACACCCAGTCACTCCCACCCCGTCCCCCCCAGGGCAGTGAGGCACAGGAGGACTCTGAGTACTGGGGGACACCCAGTCACTCCCACCCCGTCCCCCCCAGGGCAGTGAGGCACAGGAGGACTGTAGCTGAGTACTGGGGGACACCCAGTCACTCCCACCCCGTCCCCCCCAGGGCAGTGAGGCACAGGAGGACTGTAGCTGAGTACTGGCGGACACCCAGTCACTCCCACCCCGTCCCCCCAGGGCAGTGAGGCACAGGAGGACTGTAGCTGAGTACTGGGGGACACCCAGTCACTCCCACCCCGTCCCCCCAGGGCAGTGAGGCACAGGAGGACTGTAGCTGAGTACTGGGGGTCACCCAGTCACTCCCACCCCGTCCCCCCAGGGCAGTGAGGCACAGGAGGACTGTAGCTGAGTACTGGGGGACACCCAGTCACTCCCACCCCGTCCCCCCAGGGCAGTGAGGCACAGGAGGAAACCCCAAATGTGCATGGGTCAGCTCTGGACCACCATGGTGGCACGACCGAGGAACCCGTCACGGGACCCTGAAATCCCACACAGGAGTGCCAACCTGAGTCCCAGCCCCCAGCTCAGGCGTCTGAGAGGCAGCGGAGGACAGCCGGGGCTGTGCGTGGACCCGGCCAGGCACGCAGCAGACCAGGCGCAGCGTCACTGGCTTGGACCAGCCCTGGCCGTCTGGCAGGGGAACCACAACATCAGCGACCTCCCCCTCCCTCTGCCACTCTGCCTTTCAAATAAACAATCAATAAGCGAATCAGTTCTATCTCTATAAATCAATCAATACCAATGTGTAGCTTAAAGACGTAAGTTATAATGACATCAAAAACACCAGATATCCGTTAACAAATATAATTAAAGGTATACACCCTGTATAAAGGACAAAGTATTAGATAAAGTGACTTTATGTTCATATATTAGAAAGCTAATATAAGCAAGGTGTCACTTCCTCCCCACACTGGTCCACAGGTTAGCGCAACACTAAATAAAATCCCAGCACATTTTTGAAAGATGTTGCCAACTGGGTCCTACGGTTTATCTGAAAACGCAGAGCGCCAACATGAAGGGAAACTCGAGCTCAAAAGGGAGTTACGCGAGCAGCTCTCAGGGCAGTTACAGCCCCAGTGACCACGGATCTCCACGAGGAGCAGGGGCAGTCCAGGAACAGACCAGCACGCTGCAGCCCGATCCACACACGGCACTGGGCTGACCGGCTCCGGGTACATGAATACAGACCCTGGGGTGGGCTACGCTGGGGGCCCAGGGAGCCTCCCCAGGCCAGGCACAGCTGGCTCCCTGGGCCGGCTGCGGCACCTGCTGTGTGGAAGGCCCAGCAGTGACGTCACTGTCAGCGAGCGGCACGTCCTTCCACCTCATGCTGGCCTCGGACACGTCAGGCTCTCTCGGGGACCACAGCCTGAGGGCGTTGGTCTGGCCTCGGCATCAGAACACCCCTGCAGTGGACTCTTGTGCCAAGAAGCCAGCTGCTCAGAGCAAGGCTGAAGCCGCGGGGACACCGGTGCTGGGTGGGCGTTCTCCGGCCCGTGAGGGGGATGCATTAGACGGGAGAGGGCTCCGAGCCCGGGCGGCCAGCGGAAGGTAACTGCAGGAGGCGTGAGGCATCCGCGCCCTGTGGCAACCCTGACCTGGAGCTGGAGGCCTCTGAGGAGTGAAATGGGACGGGAGGCAGCCAGCTCAGGCCCACGAGCCGAAGCCACTCTCCCTGCTCCCCGACCCATCTATCAGCCAACAGAGTGACCCCTCCTCCAGGACCTGCTTCCCTCACGGGGACCTCGGGCGGACGTCACAAAACCACCCCCCTTCCCAAGACCACAGGAAGACGGGCAGCTCGGCGGGCAGCGGGTAAGCGTGCTCTTCCAGACACAGAAACGTTCCTGTCCCACCTTCCACCTCCAGAAGCCCCCCAAGGACCAACCACCTCCTCACCTTCTGAGTAACACTTAAAACTGTCAAAATTATCACACACATACACAAGACACAGCCCGTGCCTCCCAGCATGAACACGTCAGCCTCAGACGGCACACAACACCAAGCTTTGAGGGTCGGGGCTGTGGCCCGGCTGGCCAGGCCTCGCCGCAGCGCCAGCATCGCAGCGGACTGCTGCTCAGAGTCCTGAGGTCCGCTTTCCTCCCTTTGTTTGTTTTTCTTAAAGATGTATTTTGTTTTTATTGGAACAGCAGATATACAAAGACACAGAGAAAGATCTCTGTCCACTCCCAAAGTGTCCACAACAGTCAGAGAGAACCAATCAAAGCCAGGAGCCGGGAGCTCCTTCCGGGCCTCCCCGACGGGTTCAGGGCCCTAAGAACTGGGCCGTCCTCGACTTCTCTCCCAGGCCACAAGCAGGGAGCTGGAGCGCAAGTGGAGTAGCCGGAACATGAACCAGTGCTCATAACGGATGTGGGTGCGTGCAAGGTGGGGATTTAGCCACTAGGCTATTGCAGCAGGCCCTGGTGCTCCAGGTTAGCGCCTCACCTAACAGCCCCTCACCTGCATGGAGACTGCGGTGGAGGTCACGGCTCCTGGCTTCAGGCAGACCTAGCTCTGGCAACCGCAGTCACTTGGGGAGCGAACCATCGCATAAACGACATCTCCCTGCCTGTGTCCCTCTCCAGCTCTGCCTTCAAAATAGAAATCTCTTTAAAAAAAGAAAACAGAAAAAAGTGAGACATAGCTCTGTCACCAGCAGAGCAGTCGGGCTGTCCCGGGGAACTCGGCCCGGCAGACTTCCTCCGCAGCCCCGGAGGGACTGGCCAGCCGCACCACACTGCGTGGAAAGGCCACAAGGCAGGCACACACACACGACATGACCACCAATGTGTTCTCACACACGTGTCCTCACGTCCACTACAGCGACAAACGGGCAACAGACCAAAGGCCGGGCGGCACAGCGGGCAAGCTCTGCTCCTGCGTGTGTACCACCAACAGCCACCCAACCCGCCGACAATGACACTACACGCTGGCACGGGGGTATGGACCGGCACAAGTGCCCCACACTGGCAGGGTCCATCAACCAGGCAGGGACAGAGACAGGGCTTCACTCCGCAGTCCTTCCCATCAGTGGGCCTCCAACAGACACGCATCTGCACACAGACCTGAACGTGCGCAGGGACCACAGAGGGGGACACTGCGTACTGCACACCCAACACCGTGCCTCACCTCCAGGCCAGAGCGTGGGCGACCGGGAAGGCCCTCGGGGACAGAGCGTGGGCGACCGGGGCGGCCGTGGGGACAGAGCGTGGGCGACCGGGGCGGCCGTGGGGACAGAGCGTGGGCGACCGGGGCGGCCGTGGGGACAGAGCGTGGGCGACCGGGGCGGCCGTGGGGACAGAGCGTGGGTGACCGGGGCGGCCGTGGGGACAGAATACAGATGGAGAGAATCAAGAGACAAACCAACAGGCTGTTGTCACTGCGCAGGCACAGGTGGCGGCCCCTGGGAGGAGGTGGGAGGTGGCTCCAGGAATCCCAGGTCTGTTCCTCTTCTGCTGCTCCATAACCACTCCTCCTCTAACCAACCCACTCGCGTGACCCCTAACCTGTTCCCATAACCAACCCACACCCACAGCAGCAACTAGATCATGCCACCATGATAACTAACCCACTCCCATAACTAACCCACTCCTGCAACATCTAACCTGCTCCCAAAACCAGCAGGCTCCCATAACCAGCCCTCCCAGGACTGTCCCCTCCCACGAGAACAGACACGCTATGACAACGCACTCACAGGACAGTATCACCAGATCAATGAGGGTAGAGCCCGCAGCCAGTGGGCCTCTCACGCCCTGCAGCCCAGCGTGGCAGGTGGGGACGGGACCCACGCCCCGCAGCCCAGCGTGGCAGGTGGGGACGGGACCCACGCCACGGCCCTGGCGATACACAGCTTCCGGATGCGTGGCACCTGAGCAACTGCGTTCACTTTGTGACGAGTTCGCCAAGACACACTTCCTGCCCGGCGCTGTGTCGGCGAGGTTATCCACCACACACTCTGACTTGCTCATCTGGTCACAGTCGCCGAAGACGCCAGATTCCAGGAAAGAAGGAACAGGTTCATGGGCTGGTTCCCACAGGGCTGCCGCCGCAGGCTAGCTGTGCCCATGACTGCCCGTGTCCCAGGACAGTGCCACATGCTCGACTGTGCCCTGTGTCCCACAACTGTATCACGTGCCCCATGACCATGCCACATGCCCCATGACTGTGCCCTCTGTCCCACGACTGTTCCTCGTGTCCCACGACTGTGCCCTGTGTCCCACGACTGTTCCCCGTGTCCCATGACTGTGCCCTGTGTCCCACGACTGTGCCCTGTGCTCCACGACTGTGCCCTGTGTCCCACAACTGTTCCCCGTGTCCCACGACTGTGCCCTGTGCTCCACGACTGTGCCCAGTGTCCCACGACTGTTCCCCGTGTCCCACGACTGTTCCCCGTGTCCCACGACTGTGTCCTGTGTCCCACGACTGTGCCCGCGTCCCATGACTATGCCCTGTGCTCCACGACTGTGTCCCGTGCCCCACGACTGTGCGTGTCCCATGACCGTGCCCCTGACTGTGCCCTGTGTCCTATGACTGTGACCCGTACCCTATGACTGTGCTCCATGCCCCACGACTGTGCCCTGTGTCCCATGACCATGCCCCGAGCCCCACGACCATGCTCCGTGCCCCATGCTCCCTTCCCAATAATGGCCTTAGCAAGCACAGGAGCAGTAACGACCCACTGCTCCACATGTCCCTTAAATGACACAAAAACAGACACAACAACCACAAACTACCAAAAAGTCACAAATGCTATTAGGAGACAAGCGGGCCAATTCCTGAACACCTGCTGGCATTAAAACCTGACGGGCAATCAACCTGGTGATTCGAAAAACCTAATGATTCCAACACCCCACAGGCACTGTCGCTGAGGACAGCTTACCTGTCTCTCAGAACGACTACAGCGAAGAAACACATTGTGGCGTGCAGCGCGCAGAGCGGCCTGTGGCGTGCAGCGCACAGAGCGGCCGACACACGAAAGCACCAGCTGGGGACCAGTGAAGTGGCACCCACATGGCAACCGTCCTCCATGCTGCCCTGGGTGCCTGCCCTGCACTCCACACACGTAACACTTGCCCTGAGACTCTCACTCCCCTCCACGGCCTCCCTGTCTCCCGGCTCCCCAAAGAGGCATGACCCAGCGAACACGGGCAAGGCCAGCCCTGCTGAGCAGCTGGAAGCTCCAGGCTGGAGTGTAAGAACGGCCTGGAAGGCACTTTGGCACATTCCCCAAGATGTGCCCCAGAGCAATGGAGTGCTCCCCCACCCCGGGGCTGCGGAGTTCCAACCAGCCACCCCCCCCTCCGGCCAGGCACACTGCATGTGACCACAAACATCAGACCCTGTCCTTTCCTAAATGGTGGGCACGCAGCCTGCAGCCCCCAGACATCCCGAAGGCCCCGGGTGGCTGTACCTGCGGGAGGGCCGTGCTGAGCTGTCTCTGCAGTGAGTCCCGCTCGTGGCCAACCTCGTTCAGCTTGCCCTGGGTGAGCGCCAGCGTTTCCTGCGTTTCCCGCAGCGTGTCCAGCAGACGGTCCCTCTCTTCCAGCATGGAGACCATCAGCTGCTCGAAATGGGACTCGGCGTCCGGCTGGGAAGGGGAGCCAGCCCCGTGGCTGCCAGCGCCGCCCGGGGGGCCTTCGGCCTCGTTGATGGTCGGCATCACCTCGCACATCATCTAAGAAGCAAAGACCCAGAGGCGTCAGGGGGCGGCACGACCCACACCGGCAGGAACCTGCAGCCGTCACGACGGCTGAGCACCTGCGGACCCCTTTCTCGGTGTTGAGCCCCAACTGCGCTTCTGTTCCCTCGTTTTTATCATTAGGATTACTTTTTCCTGTTTTCCGGCTGGGGAGAGAGAAAGGCAAAAAGAGGCAGTGCACTTCGCAGGCAAAGCGGAGCAGGAGGAGGAAGAGGTGGAGGCGGCGCGCACGGCGAGCAGGACAAGTCCCAGAGCGCATCCCGCATCTCCCGGGGAACACGGGCGGCCGCGCTCCCCGAATTCTTGGGCTGCATTTGGCCAGCACTCTCGGGAACCGGGCTCCGGGAAGGGTTGGGAGAGGTGTTTTCTGGACGTACAGCCCCAAGGAGGAGGAGGCGGAGGCGGCGGGTGGGGGGTGTGGAAATTCCACAATGGAAAAGAGGGCCAGCCTGGAACGGAGGAAGAGCGAAAGGTGAGAAGCTGTTAGGTGTCCGCCGCAGGACCTCGGGGCCCGGTGACACCGGCTCCCGGCCGAGGACGAGCCCGGTGGCGCCGCTCCGTGACCTCCAAGCGCTCCGAGCCGGGAAGGCGCCCGCGCGTCCGAGCGCGCAGCCCCCATGGCCGGCCCGAGCGCGGGGCTCCGCGGCCCGCACCCGGCTCCCCGCGCCCCGCAGCCGGGCGCCCGCACCGGCGGCCCCGCGCCTCACCTTGCTCGCCGGCGGCAGCGGGCGACGAGGCTCCGGGGGCCGACCCAGGCAGCTCGCGCCCGCCCCGCGCCGCGGCCCCGGGGCCCGCCGCCCGTCGGCCGGACACTGGCCGAGAGCGCAGGAGGAGCGGGCCCGGCGGCGCGTCGCCGGCGTCAACGTGCCCGACGTCCGGCGCGTCGGCGCGAGCGTCAGCGCCGGCCCGGGGAGGAGGGGCCCGCCAGCGCGCAGGCGCCGCCGCTCGCGGGCCGCTGATTGGCTGCGCCGGCGGGAGCCCCGCCCAGGTGTGGCTCGGGGCCGAGCTGCAGGTGGGGAGGCGTGGTCCGAGGTGGGCGCACCCGGGCTGGTACAGGGTTCTCGCTGCCTACGGGGAAGAGGTGGACGGCAGCCGGGGGGGAGCCGGGGCGTGGCCTGGGGCGGCCAGGGGCGAGCCCGGTGTCGGCCTGGGGCGGCCAGCGGCTGCCTGGGACCTAGCCCAGTCCCAGGAGCCAGGGGCCAGCCCGGTGTGAGCCTGGGAGCCAGGGGCGAGCCCGGTCACGTCCTGGAGCGGCCAGGGGCTGCATGGAACCTAGCCCGGTCCCTGCCTGGGACCGCCTGGGGCGAGTCCAGTCCCGGCCCAGGAGCCAGGGGCCAGCCCGGTGTCGGCCTGGGAGGCAGGGGTGAGCCCGGTCACGTCCTGGGGCGGCCTGGGGCTGCATAGGATCTAGCCCGGTCCCTGCCTGGGGCTGCCAGGCACCGAGCCTGGTCACGTCCTGGGGCAGCCTCGGGTGGCCTGGGAGCCAGGGGCGAGCCCAGACACGTCCTGAGGCTGCATGGGACCTAGCTTGGTCCGGCCCGGGAGCCATGGGTGAGCCTGGTGTCAGCCTGGGAGGCAGGGGCAAGCCCCGTCACATCCTGGCATAGCCAGGGGAGGCGTGGGTCTTAGCCCAATCCCGACCTGGGAGGCAAGGGTGAGCCTGGTCCTGGGCTGGAGGGGCCTGAGGCAGCCCCTTGCTGCTGTCCTCGTCCAGGCGCAGGGAGCAAGCTGCGGCTTCGGGCACCAATCTCAGCCCCACTGTTTCCCAGGGCAGTGGAGAACATGCAGGGTTCCCGCCACAGCCACTTCTGGCCAGCAGTGTTGGGTTTCTAGGCTCCTGGGAGACTGTCGCCGTTGCCCGGGGGCTCTGGGGGCTGGCAGAACACACACCCAACCCTCAGGGCATCACTGCTCAGCCCCGCTGACCACTGGGTGCTGTTGGCGCTGAGCTGAGAACCGGGGCTGCGGTAGGGAGATCCCCAGCAGACTGCTTGGCTCCCCGTGTAAGCTGGTCAAGAGTGGGCACTGCCTCTCATGGTGTCCTCCGACCAGAGTCCCGCATGTCTCCGTCCACTCGTGGGCCTCTCCAGCACCATTTTCACTTCATGAAGATTACAGAATTTGGGGCTGGCGCTATGGCATGATACCCCTAACCCTGCAGTGCAGTGCCTGCACCCCATATGGGAATTCCTGCTGCCCCACTTCTCATTCAGCTCCCTGCTTGTGGCCTGGGAAATCAGCAGAGGACGGCCCAAGTGCTTGGGGCCCTACACCCACGTGGGAGACCAAGATGGAGCTCCTGGCTCCTGGCTTTGCACCAGCTCAGCTCTGGCTGTTTGGGGAGTGAGCCAGTGAATGGAAGATTCTCTGTCTCTCATTCTTTCTGTGAATCTGTCTTTTTTTAAAAAGCATCTTTAAAAGAACTTCAAAGCTGACCCCAAGTCCATCCTCCAGGTACCCGGTGCCCCTCCACACGCCAGCAGCCCTGCTGTGCAGGTCCCGGATCCCTGAAGGTGGGCTGCTGAGCCCGTCCCGCCCCTGTCGGCGCTCCAGGTACCCAGTACCCTTCCACATGCCAGCAGCCCTGCTGTGCAGGTCCCGGATCCCTGAAGGTGGGCTGCCGAGCTCGTCCCGCCCCTGTCGGCCCACTGCCCATCAGGCACCTGCCTCCTAGGGAGGGGTCTCCCATGCGGGTGCGGGGTCCGTCCCCCCGCTGCTCTCCTCTGAGAGGGTTGACTGTGTGTGTCCTGCTGCTGACGCAGTGCCAGAGTCCAGCGGTTAGGGACACGGGTTAGCATGCCTGCGTCCTGCATCGGAGTGACTGGGCTCCATCCCCAACTCCCACTCCTGCTGGCCGCAGTACAGGCCTGGGGCATGCCGGTGCTGGGCTCCTGCTGCCCCCGGGCGGCGTGGATGGCAGTCCTGGACCCTGGACCGCTCTCTGATGCTCTGCTTTTCCAACATGTATGTTTACGACTCTGGTCACCAGGCCTCCTTCCAGGCCGTTAACCTAAACTAAAGAATGCAAATGAGTGTGACCTGGGCTCTGCTTTGCCAGGAGCCAGAAGGGCTTCTCCTTTCCCTGTGGACACACCCAGCAGGGAAGTGCCAGCTCTGTGAGGCCCTGTGACCCGGAGCTGGATTCTGGGGTGACCGGTGCCATGTGGATGCTCCCCAGCAGGGTCTCGGCTGCCCCCGGGCTGAGGACCCAGGCCGTTATGGGCTCACACATGCTCCACATGTGTTCCGGAAGTCTGGTCCAGGCCCGCTAAGCTGCCACCCATGACACCAGTGTCCTCCATGTAGGCCAGTCCGAGTCCTGGCTGCTCCAGCTCCCTGCCAAGGCTTCTGCGAAGGAGGAAGAGGCTGGGTGCGTGAGCCTCTGCACCCATGTGGGAGCCCGGAGTCCCAGGCTCCTGGATTGGGCTGGCCATTGTGGCCATTTGGAGACAAGGGAAGATCTCTCTCTTACGCTTGGGTCAGTGACGGGCAGCCAGGGCGCTGAGTCCTGAAGCCCACCACGGGCGTGATAGCCCTGTTCCAGCTGCCTTGTCTGGGTGCTGTTCATCACCTTGGCATGGCTCAGGAAGTCGCTGGCCCCCGGGGCCCGTCCTGGCCTCCTGCAAAGGTGGAATGACTTTTGTCTCATGGGTATACATAACGTGCTGCTGGCACAGGGAGGAGAGTGCAGAGGATGCCCCTGCTCTCGGGAGCACCGCACCTGCCGGTGCTCATTCACCCGCCTGCCTGACCTCCAGCCCCGCCTCTTCTCCACAGGCAGGGTGATGACACCCACGCATGCTGTCTCCGGCCAACAGTGACGCTCGGTGCCAGCTCCTGGGCCTGTCACCTTTGCTCTCAGTGGAAGACACTCCCGTCCACGTGCAGAGGCCAGACGTCGGAGCCAGATGGCCTGCCTCCAGGCCTGGCCGCTTTTTTTTTTTTTTTTTTAAGATTGATATTATTTTTGCTTGAAAGGAAGAGATACAAAGAGGAGAGACAGAAAAACCTCCCATCTGCTGGTTCATTCCCCAACTGACCACAACAGCTGGAGCTGAGCTGATCCAAAGCCAGGAGCCAGGAGCTTCTTCCAGGTCTCCCACGTGGATGCAGGGTCCCAAGGCTTTGGGCCGTCCTCGACTGCTTTCCCAAGCCACAAGCAGGGAGCCTGGAGGAAGTGGAGCAGCCGGGATACGAACTGGTGCCCATATGGGATGTTAGCTCAGTTGGCTAATGCTCTACTTGCAAACGCTGGCAGCCTGTGTGGGCGCTGCTTGATGTCTCAGCAGGAGGTCTGGGGCGCTGCTCTCAGCTGTGACATACAGGACGAGTGTCTAAAGTTTTCTGCAGTTTTCTTCAATGGAAGAGAAAATGTCAGGCCATCCTTCTCTTCCTCTGTGGAACTCCGCCCTCAGTGCTGGGACCACAGCAGCCTGGAGACCCCGAGGGTCCATCGCGTTTCCGGGGGCTTCCCCACTATTTCTGAACACCGTTCCCAAAATGAAGAGAAAGAGGAAAATGCACTCTTAGGGAAATGCGCTGAATACTGAACACGGGGAGATCGCACGAATGGGCTCAGGACACTATCACTCGCAGCTGAAGGTCAAGGTGTCTGAAGCGGGCGGAAGTGTGTGGGCGACAGCCTGGCACCCTGAACCTGCCTGGCAGGCTGGTGTCCGAGGTACGCAGTGCCTGCTCTTGGCCCTGCCGCCACCGCCCACGGTGAGTCATCCCGGTGAACAGTCACTGCTAATGAGCCCCCGCACGGAGCGGGCTGGAGCCGCATCCAGTGTGCGGGGGGCCGGGCTAGGAGCAGGCCGAGGCGGCTTCTGGACTGACCCCTGGGCTGCACGGCTCTGCCGAGCCGCTACCCCGCTGGGCGCTCTAGCTGGCACACCACTCAAAACTGCCCCCTCAGAGGGGGGTTGAGGGTTTGTCCAAGTGCTACTCTCCATAGCAGGCAGAGTGGGCACCGAGTGGGTCCACAGGGCAGAGGGCCAAGGAAGGGGCACTTGGCTCATGCACCAAGCTGGGCGCTCAGTAACCGCCGCAAGAGTGACCTTTGTATCCTGCGAGCCTCGCCTCGAGGGTAAACGAGCAGCTGGACGCTGCCTGCTGCCCAGTCCAAGTGGACTTTTTTTTTTTATGGGTAAACATTTTAAGATGTATTGATTTTTACTGGAAAGGCAAACATACAGAGAGGAGGAGAGACAGAGAAAGATCTTCCATCCATTGATTCACTCCCCAAGTGAGCGCAACAGCCAGAGCTGAGATGATCCAAAGCCAGGAGCTTCCTCCGGGTCTCCCACGCGGGCGCAGGGTCCCAAGCCTTTGGACCATCCTGACTGCTTTCCCAGGCCACGGGCAGACAGCTGGAAGAGAAGTGGAGCAGCTGGATACAAACCGATGCCCGTATGGGATCCTGGTACATGCAAAGTGAGGACTTCAGCCACTAGGCTGTCGTGCCGGGACCCCAAGTGGACTTTTGGATGCACTCAGAAATTCTAGAACCTGAGCATTTGTCACAAAACAAACCCAGTTTATGCGTCTGAAGGCTGACCTGGGAAATGTTAGCCCTTGGTGTGGTCACCTTCAGATTTTAAGTAATTACTTCCACTTGCTTTCTTTTCCTGATATCCCATTCCTTCAAGCGTTTGTTTATATTCATTTGAAAAGCAGGTACAGAGAGATCTGGGTCACTCCCAAGAGGACTACAGTAGCCAGGTTGGGCCAAGCAGAATCCAGGAGCCAGGAGCTTCTTCTAGGTCTCCCACGCGGGTGCAGGGCCCAAGGACTTGGACCATCCTCGACTGCTTTCCCAGGCACATTAGCAGAGAGCTGGATGGGAAGTGTAGGAGCTGGGACTTGAACCACTTTCCAGGCGAAATGCTGGCGCTGCAGGTGGTGGCTTAACAGGCTACAAGACAAGCGTGTTTTTGTGATTGAAGTCCATTTACACATTGTGACAGTGGATCATCTTATCTGAACATCGTGGATTGGGGCAGTAAGAAGCCAGACCCTGCAACTTCTCTGAAGACCCCTGAGCTGTGTATGTCTTACCCTCGGCCACATCCTTCAGGAATAGATAAAAACCATGCCTGGCTGGGGGTGGGGGTGGGGAGGGTGGAGGAAGAGAGTCCAATTGGCGATTCCCAACAAGGTGAGTGCCTGTCTCAAGTTGGGAAACTGATGGGCACTGTGCCGCCACCACCCGCTGCCTCTCAGGGCCTGTGTTGGCAGGAACCGGGAGCCGGGCGCTGCAGCCCATACTCGCAAGACCAACTGCATGCGGGTGGGTGGGTGCCTTGTTGCCGCGTGGTCGGCGGTCCGTGCCACACAGCCTGCCCCTGTGCCCCTGTGGCATCTCATGTCTTGATCCCGGATGCAGGCTCTCTGCTATTGTGTGGGCATGTGGTGTCTTGGGTGGGTGTTAGGGTCTCACACATCAAGTGCTCCTCACACACATGTTTTCAGTACCACTGAAGTGTAGGTCGGCTCACCAGCTGTGCCAAACCGTGTCCCACAGCCAGCCAGCTCAGACCTCTCGGTGCCTCATGCCCAGGAGCCTGCACCTGCCGCAGGGTGGCCAAGGCAGACGCGGTCCTCACGCCTCCAGCCCAGCATCCCGAGAACTGGCTGGGCTCACTGAGTTGCAGCACAAAGAAGGGGAAATGAAGCCGGTTTCTTGGGCGGTGGGGGTGGGGACTGCTTCCCTGCCTCCTCAGCCAGACTGAAATGCTGCACTTGTTGGACAGATGCAGCCAGAGACCTAGGCCGGGCGCTGGGACCTGAGCTGTGCATGGAGTCACTCGGCTCCCGGAGGAAGTGACACCCTCACCACGTCAAGGCCGCGAGGAGACCACAGCAGCCGCTGCCACCACGGGAGTTCCAGGAACTGCAGCCCAGAGACAAGGCTGGCGCAGCTCCCAGCTAGGGTTCCAGGAGCGCACTGGCCTGGGGCTCCTTGCTGTCCCAGCAGCAGCAGCTCTGGGCTGTAACCCCTCAGAGGGACGTGGGTCGGAGTCTCCACAGGGCTCCCGCTGACCAAGGTGGCAAGGCTGTGACTCGCCTGTCGCCTGAGGGCAGCGACGATGAGACATGGGTGTCATTCCTCGCCACAAGCTGGCTGGGCGTTCACTGTGACCCAGCCCACCCTGCAGGCCACTCCGGCCCAGGTCAGACAGATCAGCCTCAGCTGCAGGAGACCCGTTCATTTACAGTGCCAGGATCTCTTACTGGGCACCCAGGAGAACCGAGCGGGCTGGGCATGGGAAAGATGTGGCTGAGGCAGGTCTTCGTACCCGCCACGACTTCCACACACCCCACAGAACAAGCACAGGATGCCAGGCCGTGGCAAACCACGCCGGAAGGCCCAGGTGAGGCTCATGGGGCAGGGCTCTGGGCCAGACTGGGCTCTGTGGACAGCAGTGTGGGAGGGAAGACATGGCCACTCCCACACACTCAGCAGCATCCTCGTGCCCCTCACAGTGTCCTGGGTGACCCCGCAGCTAGGGGGAGAGCTGCCAGGGGGGACCCCAATCACTAAGCAAATTGTATGTTTCTCCAGAAGGCAGGTGCAGACACCCACCCTAGGTCCCCACACACAATGACTTTGAGTGTTCTTAAATGACACACAACGAAGGCTGTCAGGGTGAAGCCAGCCCGGGTTCCGAGTGGGCCCCGGGTTGGAAGGACAGGGTCTTAAGGAGAGCAGGAGCTGACATGGGGGCGAGGGGCACTGTGGGCGTCCACAGCTCCTAGAGGACATGGACCTTTTCGTGGACTCAGCAGTGTGCAGGGGAGCTGGCGGGCGGGCAGCAGATGTAAGCAAAGCGCGGCACAGGTGGCAGGGATATGACGAGTCAGGCGCAGCAGGACGAGAGCTGGTCCTGGGGTGTGTGATCTCTCAAGGGGCAGTGGCACGTGGCTGCCCCTGGTCCGTGGTGTTTGCCTCCTGCAAAACATTCCCTCCGTGGTTCAGCAGGAAGGGAGTATTTCATCATCAAAGGCATTTTCTCTTTTAAAGACACGGGAACCGGAGTCAGGTGTTAGGGTCATGCTGGCCTGTGCACGTGCTGGCCTGGAGCAGGTCCCTAAGCTGGGGGCCTGAGGGCGCCTCAGACCAATCAGGTGCCCGGCCCAGCAGGCACATCCCAGGGGCCCAGCTGGTCCTGGGAGAGAGGTGAAGGACGGGCACCCTGGGCTTCATGACCCCGCGCTGCTCTCCCAGCCACCACCCGCCTTGGGGTGCGGGGAGGAGGCCTGCCGCTGCCTGGGCCACCCACTGCTTCCCACGCCCCCTCCACTCTGTGGGCGGCTGACACCCAGGTCTGCTTTGCCCGGGCCTAGGTCTTGCCTTCTGGGCCCTGGGTGCACTCCCTGCTGTGTCTTGGGTGAATCCCCCCAGAATGACAGCGGAAGGTGGGCGGGGAGGTGGTGGTGGCCACTTGGGGCAGCAGAGACCCCAGGACTACTGCGAACCACCCCAAGTCCCATCCTGGGGTCTCTGCTCACCAGGCAGGGGTCTACTTGGTTGGGTCGTGTCCATGCCTGGCTCCCGTCACACCACCCACGTGGTGTCACACAGTGGCAGGCCCAAGGCCCTCCCACCCGCCAGGCTGCTTCCCAGGCTGCTTCTTCGCACTTTGCCCGGCTGATGTCCCGTTTCTCAGGCCACAGCACCGTCCCCGCTCCTGGGGTGGGGAAGGCGGCAGGGGGGTGGCAGCCTGCTCACTCCCACTCCCCGAGCTCCTGGCTCAGCTTCAGGCTGGGTAGTCCCCGTGGGAAGGGGGAAGCCAGGGGCCGCAGGCAGCGGGGTGGCGAGCTTGTCGTGGGACGAAGGGGAGACAAGCAGGTACACTCCTGCCCCTCCCGCTGCAGCCCTACCTGCACTGTGCCTGGAGGTGGGTGCAGAGGGCACGGGCCAGAAGACCAGGCTGTGGAGAGACAAACACACACAGTGCTGGGGCATGGAGATGGTGAGGTGTTCTAGAACCATCCCAGGTCGGCAGCAGCAGAGCAGTGTTCCGGGAAGAAGGTGTGGCCCTGGGGTGAGCCAGAGCTGAGCGCTGGTCGCACAGAGCTCAGAGTGAAAGAGGGGAGCCCTGCGGAGGCGGAGGTGAGCGGGAAGCCACGGCCCTGGGCCGCACGTTTGACGGAGCTTGAAGACAGGTAGGGAAGCATGGTGAGAAGGAAATTCCTCCCTTCACTTATCTTGGGAGCCACTGGGGCCCGGGAACTCCCAGGGGCCCAGCAGAGCGGAGCGCCTGGCCAGGCTGGCAGCTCGGGTGTCCCCGCCCCCGTTTCCCACGGCCCGCAGGCAGCATGAGCTCAGGCGCCAAAGGCGGGCTCCCGCCCACCGGTCAAGCAGGGACTTGCCCCCGATGACAGGCTTTGGTCAACCGTGAGAAAGAGCGGCTGCAGAAGGCCTCTAACAAAAGCTAAAACTCCGAACCGACCCACCAGGGAAGCTCCCCTGGCCGGGGCAGGGGAGCCCCGAGGGGCCACGCGTGGACTGGCCAGGGAAAGAGAGCAGAGGGGTGGTGAGGGCGTGGAGGCAGCCGGCAGGTGACCTGCAGGGCCTCAGGCCCCCAAGACCGTGGTGAGTGGGAACCCTGGGTTTCCAGTGCACCACACCGTCTGGCTGGCACCCTCGCTTGGTGCTGGACGATGCCGTGGGATCCCATGAGGGGTCCTCCATGTGAAGGGCACAAGGTGCCTGGCGGCAGGAAGGGGTCAAGGCCTCTGCTGAGGCCAGAGCTGCGGAAGACAGTGGAGCTGCCACCTGGCACGGCCATGCCCCGTGAGTCCCTGCTGCTCTGCTCCTGAGCTAGAGCCCTGGGAAAGCTGGGAAGGATGGCCAAGCATTCAGGCTCCTGCACCCACATGGGAGATCTCCCCGGAGCTCCTGACTCCCAGCTACAGCTCTGGCTGTCATGGCCTTCCGGGGAGTGAACCAGTGTGTAGACGACCCTCTCTGTCTCTCCCTTTCTGCAACTCTGCCTTTCAAATGCATAATTGAGGGCCCAGCATGATAGCCTAATGGCTAAAGTCCTCGCCTGGCATGCCCCGGGATCCCATAGGGGTGCTTGTTCATATCCCAGCTGCTCTTGGCCTCACTCCCTCATCCAGCTGGGGCCGGGCTCCCGGCTTCTCCCGCTGCTCTACGGACCCCCAAATGCTGGGGCTGCTTAGGGCTCCCCCCTCCCCTCCTCCCACTTGATTCCTTCCAGTAGTTTCGTTTGCATGTGGGGGAGGGCACTGACACCGCATGGACACCTGGAGACCCCAGGAGGGCGGCTCTTGCTGGCCACAGCAGCAGGGCGGGCCCTAAACCCAGCCACGTGTGTGCTTGGGAGGTGCCGCGGGCCACGGACCATGGCGGGTCAGAGGGTTAAACGGCAGCAGTGCATAGATGACCACTGGTTTCACCTTGGACCGTCTGGCCTGAGTGCGCAGGGTCACAGCAGTGTGTTCAGGCGGCCTCTGTGACCCAGCAGGACCCGCGACCCAAACCCCTCACCTGTGGCCAGCTGCCCCTTTCCAAATCTGTTTCCCCAGAGAACAGTTTCCTCTGATTCCTCCCCCGGAGGGCCCACCCCAGGCCCCGACTCCCTCCACCCAAGAGACGTTCAAGCCCCTCCATGCCCTGCCGGGACTTTGCTGAGGCTTTAGAAACGGGTGACATCCAATGAGGAAAGTCAGCGCTGGGGCTGCTGGGCCTGCAGACGCGCTGGTGGCTGCCAGATTTCAAAGTATGAGGGGGGCCACCTGCCCGAGGGGACCTCAGGATCACAGGTGGAACACCATGCCTTGTCCGCTGCTGAGCCGCAGCAGCTCAGCAAAGTCCACCTGCCCCACTCCCCACAGCATGAACGCGGAGGGGAGGGCGGTCAGCGCCCGGCTCAGGACACCTGCTTGCTGGAGCACCTGCTTCGAGCCCCAGCTCTGTTTCTGATGACGCCAGCCTCCAGTGACGCCCATTATGGGAGGCAGCAGGTGACGGGCCAAGCCCCTCTCCTGCCTGGCCTGGTCCTCACTGCTGTGGCTATTTGGGCGCCGACTGTCTCTCTGCCCTTCAAACTAAATGAAAGGAAGTCAGTTAAAACAAGCATGAAGAAGAAAGCAAGAGGAAACACAAATTGTTGTGTAGTGTCTGTCTGAGGACACAGACGGTTCAGGGCACTGTTCTGTCAACTTTCAGAACTTTTTTCTTAAGATCAATTTTATTTGTTAGAAATAGAGAGAGAGATCTTCCATCTGTTGTTTCACTCCCCAAATGGCAACAGTAGCCACAACTCTGCCAGCCCACAGCCAGGAGCTTCTTCCAGGTCTTCCAAGCGGCTGCAGAGTTCCAAGGACTTGGGCCGTTTTCCGCTGCTTCCCAGGGTGCATTGGCAGGGAGCTGGATTAGAAGTGGAGCTGTCAGGATTCAAACTGGCACCCGTAGGAAATGCCAGTACTGCAGGCAACAGTTTAACAGGCTGTGCCCCAACTTTCAGAAGGTTTCTAGGAAAACTCAGGGCAGGAAACCTTCTACTCTGATGCCCTTGCTGCCCAGCCCATCTCTGTGCCCGCTGCCCAGGTGCCCAGCCTGCCCAGCCGGCGCAGCTGCCTGACTCCCCAGCCTTCTGTCTGCAGCTGGAGCTCCCTGCACACTCTGGCCACAAGCCCTCTGCAGCCTGCTCCTGGACAAGGCCCAAACTCCTGTGGTAACCTCGAGGTGCCCCCCACCCATCCAGCCCCTCAGCATTCCCGCAGGAGCCCGGCACCCCTCTGCTCTCACTCGTCTGCTCACCCGCTCCCCTCCCGTCCTCTGGGGAGAAGGCCCTTTCCTCCAGTGTCCCCCACCACTTCCGTCTTCACGTCTCTCCTCAGAAGCCCCTGCTCTGCGAGCCAGTCCTGTGCCAAGCACGCACGAGAGAACACGCTCGCCGTGAGTGGTGCAGCAGGCTCTGACGGAGTCTCTCCCCGCTGTACCACCGGCAGCAGTCTCCATATGGGGCAGGGCTGGGTGCTTCTGTCTCGCACACCTGTCAGGGGACCTGGCATTGCCCATCGAGTCAAGCACCCATGTTTCTATTTTCCTTGTTTTAAGTGAAGGGTGATGGATGGCTGAGTAGATGGGTGGGTGATGACAGGCATGGAAGTTGGATGGGCATGTGTGGACAGACAGCAGGCTGAGTGAGTGAGCAGATGGGGGCAGATGGGTGTGTGGACAGCGGGCAGTGGGTGCGTGGATGGTCAGGTGGCTGAGTGTGTGGAGGAGGCAGGGCCGGCACTCTCGGCCGTGATTGGATGAGGCTTGCTCTTGGCTGAGCACCCGGACCCGACCCTGTAATCTCCACGACGGCCCTTGCTTGGACCAAATTCTTTTCCCCCGTCCCCAGTCTCACTTCGCTGGCCACAATTATGTGAAAGGAATTTTAAAACATGTGAACTTTGCAGAAGGCAGATGGTAAAATCATGACAATTATCATAAAAACATTCCTCCCTTCGCAGACAGCTGCGGGCACGGCAGGGAACGGTGTCCACACACGGAATGCCCAGGGCCTCCAGGCTCGGTGCCCGGTGAGGGCAGGTCCTCTGGACCCGAGGGCACCCCTCAGCTCTCCAGAAGCAAAGGGTGAGAGGCATAGGGAAGGGTCTGGTCAGAGTGGGGTGGGGAGGGGTGTGCCAGGAGATAGGGGCTCAATGGAAGCGGGCGCTGAAGCCTTGTGTGCCAGGCTGGGGGCGGGCAGGAGGAGCTGGAACGGGCAGAGCTGGGAGCCAAGGCTGGGATGGCACTCAGGGCACACGGGGGAGGGGCTGCGACCATGCGCAGCCTTCCAGCCCCAGCCCAACAGCCTGGCTTCGCTCTACCTGCTCATTAATCACCCCACGTACGCTGGAGGGGACATGCCATTCTGCCCACGTTGCTGGCCAGGCTGAGGCTGCCCAGGGCTGCCATGCTTGCCCAGCAGGTGTCTCCGCTCCCTCCTCCTCCGGGTATGACTCATAGCAGGAGGTGCAGAGCCTGCCTCCTGGTTCTCACGGGAGCCCTGCCGCTGCTGCATGGCAAGCAGGTGTGGCAGCCCCTCTGTCCCTCGTGGGGAAGGACACCGTGCTGAGATTCAAGGGTCCTGGCTCGTGGTCTTGCTTTGCCACTGCATCATATGATGAGCCGGGACTCAACCTCTGTCTGCCTCCCTGTAACATGGGGTGATGCCCCCGTCAGGGGTCCTGGGAGACATCAACCCTCCCCCTACCCTCGGTGCTGCTGGATGCTGTCGCCATCTGAGCCAAGGCAGAGCAGGGATGTCGGGCTGGGCGGACAGTGGGCGGCAGAGCTGGGCCGTGGGCTGGGTGGACAGTGGGCGGCAGAGCTGGGCCGTGGGCTGCGTGGACAGCGGGCCAAAGCAGAGCTGGGCCGTGGGCTGCGTGGACAGCGGGCCAAAGCAGAGCTGGGCTGTGGGCTGGGTGGACAGTGGGCAGCAGAGCTGGGCCGTGGGCTGGGTGGACAGTGGGCCAAAGCAGAGCTGGGCCGTGGACTGGGTGGACAGTAGGCCAAAGCAGAGCTGGGCCGTGGGCTGGGTGGACCGTGGGCGGCACAGCTGGGCCGTGGACAGTGGGCGGTGAGCAATGGGCTGCAGAGAGAGCCTTGGGGAGTATCCAGGGCTCGGGCCTGGGGAGAGCAGAACCAGGAGCCCCAGGCTCCTCAGGACACAAGCTCCTTCTGGGGTGATGGCTGCCAGCTGGCTCTGGAGCTGAATGCCCTGGTGGGCTCCCACTGGCACCGCAGCCGAGAGGCAGGGAGACAGAGAGGAGGACAGGGAGAGGGAGGAGGGATGGAATCCCTAAGTCCCCCCTGCGTCTCCTTCCCTCTGCTCAGTCTTGTCTGGTTCCTTTTTAATTTCTTTTAAAGGTTTGAGAGAGGGGGCCCGGTGCAGTAGCCTACTGGCTTAAGTCTCCACTCTGCTTGTGCCAGGATCCTATATGGGCACCAGTTCACATCCCGGCTGCTCCACTTCCCATCCAGCTCCCTGCCTGTGGCCTGGGAAAGCAGTCGAGGACGGCCCAAAGCCTTGGGACCCTGCACCCGCGTGGGAGACCCAGAAGAGGCCCCTGGCTCCTGGCTTCAGATTGGCTCAGCTCTGGCCATTGTGACCACTTGGGGAGTGAATCAGCAGATGGAAGATCTTTCTCTCTCTGTCTCCTTCTCTTTATAACTCAGCCTTTCCAATTAAAAAAAAAAAGTTTGAGGTCTTTCATCTGCTGGCTCACTTTCCAAGCAGCTATATCAGCTAGGACGTGAGCTGGTCTGAAACCAGGAGCCAGGAGCTTCTCCCACGTGGGTACAGGCTCCCAAGGACTTGGAGCATCTTCCGCTGCTGCCCAGGACATTAGCATGGAAGTGGAGCAGCCAGGACTCGAACTGGCACTCTGTCACAGCCGGCCACTTGTCCACGAGTCTTATTTCCTGAAAGGTTTAAAGTCAAACGCGTGCCCCAGGGAGCAGGAACAAGACCCTCAGGGGAGCTTGCCCACCGATGAGACAGTTCCATAGGGGCTGGGGTTTCCCTCTCTCTCCCCAAATTCCCCTATATCATTACTGTAGTATAGTTCTTCATGCACAGTCATAGGTCCATCATTGCAGGCATGGACAGTGGAGGAGTCCAGCATCCTGTTGTCAAGATACAGTAAACAGTTTCATTGGGAGTCCATCTTGGTCTGGAAGTCGAGATGCCTACTGCATTGTATCCTCACATCTGGATAGGATAGTCTCCATGACACAGCTACTGTACATCCCATAAATGAAAAGCCACAAAACAAAATCAACAGCAGGAAGAAAAAAGAAATTAGCAACACCGTGAAGTTAAATAACACGCCACGCACTTTCACATGCAGATAACGACACGCCGGGCGCCATCGTGCCCTCGTAAATAAAAAGTCTCGCATACATTCTAACAAATTGTCACTTATTTCTTTTAAAAGATTTATACTTATTTTTATTGGAAAGTCAGTTTTAAAGAGAGAAGGATATGCAAAGGTCCTCTATCCTCTAGTTCTCCCCATATGGGCGCAATGTTGCTGAGCTGATCTGAAGCCAGGAACCAGGAGCCTCTTCCGGGTCTCCCACGCGGGTGCAGGGTCCCAAGGATTTGGGCCGTCCTCGACTGCTTTCCCAGGCCACAGGCAGGGAGCTGGATGGGAAGTGGAGCAGCCGGGACACTAATGGGTGCCACATGGGATCCTGGCACAAGCAAGGTGAGGACTCTAGCTACTAGGCTACCGCGTCGGGCCCTGTGATTTCTTCTTTTTTTTTTTTTTAATTGCAAGGCAGAGATGCCTACATCTTGGAGAGAGAGGAACAGAGCGAGCACCATGCCCAAATGATGGCTGGGCTGGAGCTGGGAACTTCACCAGGCCTGCTGCGTGGGTGACAGGGGTTCCCCCGCCCCTTGAGCCATCCCTGCCACCACCCCGGGGTGTGCTTGGGCGGGATGCTGGAGGCAGGCAGCAAAGTCGGGCCTTGAACCCTTGGAGGCCACTGCACTTTGTACAGAGTAGTGCCCCTTGGGTCTTGCCGCTGGGGGTGGAGCCAGAGATGGGTTGCTGAGGGGGATCCCCACACGGGGGCCCTGGCAGCAGAACCGGGCAGCAGCGGTGGACGGGGGAAGGTGTGGCTGGCAGCGGGGGCGGGGCCGCTCTGAGCTCCTCTGTGTCCTCAGTGTCCCCGAAATCCCAGCCTACCCTGCTCACTCGCCTGTGACCCCCTGGAGCCTCCCGGGCAGGAATCTGCCCCCTGCCGAGTTCCAGTGCTTTTTCAGAAACCCCGGTGGGCCCTGGGGCGTGGCCGCGTCCTTGCGTCATCAGTGGGGACTGTCCCCCCAGTGTCTCCTCGTCCACACTGTCGTCTTTAGAGGCTGCCATCCTCCAGGGTGACCATGTCTGGTGTGACGTGTTTCTCTGGGAGGTTATGCTTTCAGCTTTTGGGGGGGCCTGTGGGACAGGCAGGTGGGGGTGACAGAAGTGTGATGGTAGGTCTCTGTGTCTCATGTTGGTGCCCATGAGCCGCGCTCTGCCCCAGGGCTGGCCACTCCAAGCAGTCATGGTTCCCTGGCTTTCCCTGCTACGTATGTCCTGTGACTCGCTGCCCTGGGCTACAGACAGGCCACAGCCTGCACAAAGGCGGGGTGGGAGGCAAGGGAGGCCAGCTGGAAGTGACTGTGATGGCGTCACCCAGCACCGTGGATCTCATCAAGTCACGGTGTCTGCACCCAGCCACCCGCACGCACATCGGGGCAGGCTGCACCTGCCCTGGGGCACTGGCATCCTACAAGTCCCCCTAGAAGCTTCTCTGTCCAAACACCGCAGCCCATCCCCCTTCCACTCTGGGCCTGGGAAGTTCGCCTGCAGCTACCACTGACGCAGGGCATTCTGCTACCCCTGGGCTGCCATGCATGTCAGGAGGGAGCTCGGGCTGTCCCTCCTGAGCCCCAGGCCCTAGAGACACACACAGGACTCAGCAGTGCTGGAGGCCCCGGGGCCGGTGGCTCACAGACCACCTTGGCCCTAGCCGGCCTCTCAGGGCAGGGCGGGGTCGGAGGGTTCAGGCTGCTGAGTCACACAGCAGCAGCAGCCGGAGAGCCAGGCCAAGGCCCAGTGGCTGATGTGGAGGGCCCCCAGCTTCCTGCCTCCCACCCGTGTTGCTAAGTGAGCCCCTGGTGGCCAGGCCGAGCCGTGGACCTGTGCCCTCCCGCGTCCCAGGGCTCACCGTTTCCCCCCCGCTGCTCCCCTCGCCTGTCCCACCAGCTCCAGCCCAGGATCTGCACGTCCAGGTGAGCTGGCTTCAGAGCTCCCGGGAGTCATGGTCCCCAGCCCAGTAAGGGAGGGAGGCTGGTGACCAACAACCACCATGCCACCGGAACCTGGGGGGACACGCCCAAGAGGGGGCCGCGTCTGTGAAGTGCTCTCAAAGCCCTCCCCCCGGCCTGCTGACAGTAGGGCCTGCCTGGCTCCCACACTACACCTGCTACAGGAAGGGCCAAGCACCCTGACAGGCTGATGGGGGACAGTGGCTCCATGCTCACTGACCCCTCTGAGTACTGCCAGCCACCCGGAGCAGGGAGATGCTGTTGGTGCCCTGGTTTACAGACACAGCACGGGGAGCAGTGGGGCAGGGCCGCTGGATGGGATCCCAAAGGGTGGCAGGTGTTTCGAGGCCCAGGGAGGAGGGGGCGATACTGTGCACTCTCTTTGACTGTGTTTCCTGGGTGTCAGGAAGAGGGCATGGACAGGGCCCGTGATCACCACTGCAGGTAGGCAGGACACAGAGGGGCCCAGCTCCCCGCAGGCCTGGGCCTAAGGTGGGCAAGTGCCACAGGGACCCTGGGCGGGAACTGGCTCTGACGGGCAGTAGGTCCCACGGTGTACACATTTCTGCCTCATGAGGGACTGCTGGGTGTTTCTGAACACGCTGGAAAGATCTCTCGCTGGGATAACACTGGCGTGGGTCAGAACCATGCCTTCCAAGTGGCTCGGACAGCGTCCTCTTCGGAGCCCACCTCTGGCTTGTCCCCCGGGGACCTGGCTTCCAGTCGGGGGGGGGGGGGACTGTGTGTGCCTCTGACAACAGACATTTGTTTCTGGCTCCAAATCCACCCTGACTGAAGCCTCCCAGGGCTGACCTGGGAGTGCCTGCCATCTTCAGCCCTGCAGGCTCCTTATCATGGCCTCATTCCTCATGACTCAACACGGCTGCCTAGGTTCCAGCTATCGCACTTGCATTCCAGCCAGAGGCAGGCAGAAAGGGTGGGGTTGGGTGTTGAAGAGGCACATTCTGCACACCCCTGCTGGTCCCAGGCAGCCTTGTCTACCTTGGGGCAGGGTGGGGGAGGGTAAGGTGGGACATAGGGAGGTCCTGGGTGAGACATAGGGTTTCTGTTTCAACTTGAGTCTCTCTGTGTGAATGTGTGAAAAGGCTGAGAAAGGAAAGAGGTGGACCTGGAGCCACCTGAGCCGGGTGGAAGGGGCGCCTTCTTCCCCGCCCATGCTCCTGGTCTGCAGGCAGCTCCTGGGCTCCACCCCCAGCCCCTGGCCTGGGGCGAATGGTCCCGTAACACAGTCACCCACGTGGCTGAGCAGCTGAACATGCCAAACAGGGACGCTTTTCATCTGGGAGACCAAACCCATGCCAGGGCCGCCCCTGAACCCGGCTGGGCCTGGCACCCCTCACCAGCAGTGGCCTCCGCACCTGCTCATGCAATGCCCCTGGAGAACTACTCAGGCTGTGAACCAGCTCCAACTGGCCCTTCTCAGAAGAGGCAGTGGGCGTGCTGGACGGGGGGCGGGCCTCCCGGGCTCGGGCTCCAGGCCCATGCCCGCCCGTGACCGCCCTCAGGCCCGGGGCTTTACCATCTCCCTGTCCCCACAGAGTCAGGGGCCGCCTCCCCCCAAGTGCTCAGTCCCTGGCAGAGTCAGGGGCCGCCTCCCCCCAAGTGCTCAGTCCCTGGGAGAGTCAGGGACCACCTCCCCACAAGTGCTCAGTCCCCGGCAGAGTCAGGGGCCGCCTCCCCCCAAGTGCTCAGTCCCCGGCAGAGTCAGGGGCCGCCTCCCCCCAAGTGCTCAGTCCCCGGGAGAGTCAGGGACCACCTCCCCCCAAGTGCTCAGTCCCCGGCAGAGTCAGGGGCCGCCTCCCCCCAGGTGCTCAGTCCCCGGCAGAGTCAGGGGCCGCCTCCCCCCAAATGCTCAGTCCCCGGCAGAGTCAGGGGCCGCCTCCCCCCAGGTGCTCAGTCCCCGGCAGAGTCAGGGGCAGCCTCCCCCCAAGTGCTCAGTCCCCAGCAGAGTCAGGGGCCGCCTCCCCCCAGGTGCTCAGCCCGCCAGGCAAGACTGGAGGTGGGGTAGGGACACCACACACCTCGTGCCCCGCACGGCTCTCCGCCAGCCGTCGGGAGCAGCCTGTTGTCCTGACAGGAGAGGGGGCGCGTGGAGTGGGGTCACGGCCCCTCTGTCCATCAAGGAGTGCAGGGGACACAGAAGTCCAGCTGCCAGGAGTCTCGGGGAGAAAGCCGTGAGCGTGGCACCCATGTGACCTGCCGTGGGACAGGAGGGCGACCGTGAACGAGGCACCCATGAGTCACGCTGGCTCGCTTCAACGAACAGGACAGAGCCTGCGGGTGAACTGCAGACTGAACAAAGTCCAGCCCTGGCACTGCGCTCCGGCTGAGGTCACTGCCTTCCGGGGGCGGGCAGCCCCGAGATCACGGTTCCAGGCCCCCGCACCTTGGTGCCCCGAAGCGGAGGGGCGGCGGGTGGGAGGCAGACTGGCTGGCTGCCCCTGGGGCCCAGACTGCCGTCTGAGATGGGAGGGGAGTTAAGACGTTCCTGCTGACCCTTGGCCTGCAGCCTGGGGAGAAGGACGGAGCTGGGTGGTTAGTGCCAAGTAGCTGATGAGAAGCAGGCCCTCTGCCCGGCTCTGGACAGGGAGTCCATCATGGGAACACAATTCTGGAAGGTTCTCTCACCCCTGCTTTAGGGGCGCACGGGTGTGTCGGGGCAGGTGTAGGGAGGACCGCTGCCCCCACCCTGCCCTGCTCACCTCCTCTGGCCAGCTGGGCCCTGTGCTGTTACCCTCCAGCTCCGAGGACAGCCCTCCCCGGCCCCCGCGCTGGAAACCAGACACCTCCGCCACCAGCTGCCTCGGTGGCTTGCGCCCCAGCTTCTGACCAGGAGCATGGAGGGTGGCAGACCCCTGCCCGGCATGCCAGCCCAGCCATGTGGGCCCTCGAGCTCGGGGTGGGCGCCTGTTGCCCCCGGGAGGGGAGTCCTTCCTCACCCGTGTGTCCTGCGACCTGCCATCCGTTGGCCGCCCTCCTCGCAGAGGCCCTGAGGACCCTGCTCGCTGCCCTCGACGAAGCCCCAGGGCTGGCAGGCCACCACACAGCAGGCGCCCAGGGGACACTTGGTAGAAAGGCTGCAGTGGACAAATAATTCAGACTTTTTTTAATATCTGAAAGTCAAAGTCACAGAGGAAAGAGACAGCTCTTCCACCTGCTGGCTCATGTCTCAGACACAATGGCCACAGCCGAGCCTGTGCAGGCTGGGCACAGGGAACCTGCTCCGGTCTCCCCTATTCTGCAAGCAGCCCAAGCTTGCGGGCCACCTCCCACTGCTTTCCCAGGTAAAATCTCCAACTGGCTGAAGACACGGAAAAGTAGCAGCTTTTGAATGGAGGGCAAGTGGGCAGCGGGCATTCATGAATAGAGGGCAGGCAGGCAGCGGGCATTTGTGGACTTAGCAGGGCTCCTCTGGCTCCACCGTGGTGAGGAAGGCCAGGAGTGAGAGGTCACAGGGAGCCACGGCCGTGCAGCCACCGAGATCCTGGCCCCTCAGTGACCTGGCCACGGCCATGCAGCCACGTGGCCGACACCCTGGCCTTCAGTGACCTGGCCACGGCAGCTTAGGGACACTCACCCAGGGAGTCAGCTCTCCCCTTCCCGCTCAGATCAGCCCCTCCATGAACTGGTCTTGCCTCTGCAGGGCCCCTAGCCCTCCCCACCCCACGCATGTGGCTCCATGAATTCCGATCAGAGCTGAGAAGACTTGGGTCTAGATGTGGCTTATCTGTCGGTTCCTGTGGCCTCTAGCCTGGGGGCCACCACCAAGAATTTACAGGACAAGTGATTGAGGGTGTGGAGCTGTGCCAGCATCAAGTCCACCTGGGGAGTGCCACGCTCGGGGCCCACTCCAGGTGGGGGACACCGCTGGCGGCCCTGCCCAGCCCAGCGTTTGCTGCAGAGGGGCAGGTGGGCCACGTCCAGGCGGGCTGAGCCGGATCTGAGCTTGAGCAAGGCCAGGGCTCAGGCAGGGCTGTGAGCTGGGCTGCTGCTCAGGGGCTGGGGGCAGGCTTGGAGCCATGCTCGCCACTGGAAACTGTGCCCCAAGGGTCCCGGGGCCACTAGGGAGGGAGCAGGGCTGCCCTCCCCCTACAGGCACAACCCACAAAGCAGTAGACACACACAAGTGGTCCCTAACAGCTCACACTTCTGCCAGGGAGGGAACACCCGCCCCGCCAGGACACAGGTCAGGTCAAGCGCATTACCAAATTTGCGGCATTTACTAACTTGGTCAGGGACAGCATTGCTCCCACCGAGCGGCCGAGAAGGCTCACAGTCAACCGACGCGGCACAGTTGCCGGGACCTCCTCCCCCGTTCTGAACACAAGCTGTCCCCAGTGCGTGTGCCACACACGTGGCCACCCCTGCGCATCCACTCACTCGACAAACACCCCATTTGTGTCCTAATCAGTCTCTGCTCCTTGGTGGCCATTCCTTTCACGGGTGGACAAGATTCCCACGATGGATCTCCACTCAGTCTGAGCCCCGAGGAGGTGGCCTTCCAGCCACACGTGTTCCCGTCCCAGAGCAGTTGCAGGGTGATTGGTCCCTTTGGCACATCCACGTGGTGGCCTGCCCACCCAGGCAACACGACATGGAGCATCTATGACAGAAATAAAAACACAAACGGAAAAAGAACAGGGTCCCAGACCCCATCTGTGGTCCCACACGGGTTGTTCCTGGTGCCGGGGTGTCAAGGGCTAGGTCCCCAGGGCTGTCCCGAGAGAAGGGTGAGGCCCTCGCGGGGCAGAGTGACAGGGGTCAGCCAAGAGCTCCAGCTACACATGGGGCTGGGGGAGCGAGGGGCAGGAGGCCCAGGTTCTAAACCCCAGGGACACCCCACATCTCCCCTCGTGGGGCCCGTGGGGTAAGAGGCCAGGAGGGGCCTTGTCAGAGGCTGGCCCCTGGATCCTGCCAGACGCAAGACCGGCCCCCAGGCCGGCCAGCGCCAGGCAATGGGGGACCGAGGGCCTGGCCGGCCCAGCCCCGAGGAACACCCAGACACCCCGGCAGCATCGACAAGGGGACAGGCCACCCAGTCCTAGGCTGCAGCAGACGGCGCTGGGGGCAGAGGAGGCTCCGGCCGCGGGCTTCCCAGCGTAAGGCACCTTCTTGGCTGAGCTGGCAGCAAGAGGCCAGCTTACAAATGAAGGCTCCTGCTTCCTAGCTGGTTCGTTAGAGAAACATGGCTCTGAGCAGAATATCAAAGTGAATAGCAAAGTGCAGTCACCGGGACCATGGTCCTTCTCAGGGTCGCCCCTGTTGGGGCATGTGGCACACAGCACCGCAGCCTTGTGACCACCAGGGTCCTGTGGTGCCAGTTAGGGCCTGAGCGGGGTCTCCGGACTCCAGGACCATCCTGCTGACCTGGTGGGGCAGGCCGGGCTCAGGCCCCGCTCGCTGGTCACTGCTGACCCTTCTGCCCTCACCCACGGGGGATGGTGTCACCGGCTCATTTGTAGACACCCTCTCCTGGGGCCACAATGAGATGCCTGCCTGGCACACAGGTGTGCTGGGTAAATGCAGCTCTGCCACATAAGTGGCAGGCCCAGGGCTCCTGGGACGGGGCCTTCCCCTGCCCGGCTCTCCGTCAGGGTGATCCTGAGTCCCACAACATCGGGGATGCGGCGCCGCTCTGGTTCTGGGGGTCCCGGCTCTGCTGCTCCTCCTCCACCAGGTCAGCCACCAGGTTCATCCGGCAGGCCCTGAGCGCCTCCACCAGGCGGGCTACCGTGGCGTTCTCCCTCTCTGAGTTCTTCCAGACTCGCAGCGACTCCCTCACCCGCTCGGACAGATTCCGCGGATAGCGCTCCTCAATGCCGTCGATCTTGGCATCCGAGACCCGCAGCTGCCGGGCCAGCCGCCGCCAGTCCTTGCCCACATTGTCGCACACGATGTCGAAGGCTGCACGCAGGTCTGGGGGAGAGAACACAGTTACTCCAGAGACCTGGGGGAGACAGGTGGCCCTGCATCCCAACCCCTAGGGGGCTCTCGGCGGAAGGCAGCAGACAGGAGGCCACTGCACGGTCAGGAGAAGCCCAAGGGCAGTCCTCCCCACCCCCTGGTCTCGGCAGGTGTAACCACCTCCGGGGAGCAGTCTGGAATACACAGTGACATGTCCGTTCCTGTGAGGCGCACCGAGGCCACACGCCCCGGAAGGCCTGCAGCCCCCAGAGGCAGCGAGAGGAGTGAGGAGGGTGGCCCTGGTCGCTGCCAGCCCTTCACTCATCGCGGCAGCCCCAGGGCTGGGATGGGGTGTTCCCACAGCTCCCAGCCACCAGTCTCCGTTTCTGGGTATGAAGCTCGGCTGTGGGGGTCCAGGGTCCCCAAGGTCACCGAGCTGGGCACCAGGGACCGCCAGATGCTGGCCTGGGCCATTGGGGAGGTTCCTGCCAAGTCCCTTTTCTGGGAGGTGACTGCTGCATGCTGGGCTTCTGTGGTACCACGACCTCCTGAATCACTGAGGGGACAGTGGGACAAGGACCCCAGCGACTTCCCTGAGGTTGGGCAGCAGGACAGTGGCAGACGGCCTGTGAGAGCAGCAGGCAGCCACCCAGCCCCCACACCCAGCACTTGGCAGCCTGTCACTCCTGCTGAACACCACACCTCTCTTTGTGAGCCACCATGTCCATCCATATGTAACATCTGACCAAGGAGCTGCTCCACTTCCCACCCAGCCCCCTGCTTGTGGCCTGGGAAAGCAGTCAAGTGCTTGGGCCCCTGCACCCGGGTGGGAGACCCAGCAGAAGCTCCTGGCTCCTGATGGGCTCAGCTCCGGCAGTTACGGCCATGTGGAGATTGAACCAGCGATGGAAGAGTTGTCTTCTGTTCTCTCTCTCTGCAAAATCTGCTAAACAAACCTAAAAATCTGATCTTGACCATGTTCAGCAGCTGCACTGCCCAACTGACCACCCAGGAGCTCTGGTCCTTAAGGTGCCAGCATGCGGACACGCCTGTGTCTGTGTCTGGCCCGGCGACTCTCGCGCTTCTGGGTCCAGCTGCAGGTGGAGCGAGGGGTGGCAGCCCCCTGCTAGCCTACAGTCCACTGCTGGACACTAAACACGGAATTCGTTTCCTTCAGAAGCACGAGTGGGTACCGCCTACGGCCAATGCTATAGGCTGTGCTTGAAACTTTACTGGAAAGGAAGACAGCCATCTCCTCCCTGCGCATAATCAGGAACTCCCGCTGGGAATGTCCGGGGCTTGTCATCACACTGCGTCCAAACAGGGTGTGGACATCCGTCACGGCCCTGAGCTTCGGGAATCCTGGCATTCGGGACTCCTGGACTGGGCACTCACAGCCAGCCCCTGGGCGCACACGGGCACCCCTCACTGGGCACTCAGCCCCTGAGCGCACACGGGCACCCACCTCACTGGGCACCCACCTCACTGGGCACTCAGCCCCTGATACAGACGGGCACCCACCTCAGTGGTCACCCACAGCCCCTGGGCGCACACGGGCACCCACCTCACTGTGGACTCAGCCCCTGGCACACACAGACGCCCACCTCACTGGGTTCCCACAGCCCCTGGGCACACACGGGCACCCTCACTGGGTACCCACAGCTCCTGGGCGCACACGGGCACCCACCTCACTGTGGACTCAGCCCCTGGCACACACAGACGCCCACCTCACTGGGTACCCACAGCCCCTGGGCACACACGGGCACCCTCACTGGGTACCCACAGCCCCTGGGCACACACAGACGCCCACCTCACTGGGTACCCACAGCCCCTGGGCACACACGGGCACCCTCACTGGGTACCCACAGCCCCTGGGCACACACAGACGCCCACCTCACCGGGCACCCACAGACCCTGGGCACACACAGACGCCCACCTCCCGCTGTGCCCGACGCACAGGGTCCCCGGCCGCCCGTCCCGCGCCCCTCGCCCCGGAGCCGGCCCACCCACCTGCCGCCCCCGGCGCCGGCCCGCTCGCCGCCCCCGCCTCGAAGGCGTCCAGGCGCAGCAGCAGGTCATGGCGCCGCAGCTCCGTGAGCAGATCGCGCAGCAGGTCGGTGCGCTCGGGCTCCAGGTCGTTCTGCTCCAGCAGCACCGAGAAGAGGTCCAGGCCGCTCTGCACGCGCTCCAGCTTCCGCTTGCCCACACGCCCGTTGCACAGGAACTTGAGCTCCCTCAGCTCGTCGCTCGACAGAGAGGCGGACAGCGAGTGCAGCAGCACCAGGAACGGGTCCATGGCGGCGGCGGCCACCCCGGGGAAGCCCGAGCCCGCCTGCCCGGAAGCGGCTACCCGGAAGCAGCTCCGCCGGCCCTGCCGCCGCGCACGCGCCCTGAGCACGGTAGAAGCCGTTTCCGCCCGAGTGTCCGCGGCCCCGGCGTCTGCGCCTGCGCGCTCTGCCCGGGGGAAGCCGGGCCGGGGGTTCCCGTCCCGCACCCCGCCGCCCGGGCGTGGCCGGTTCTCCCCGAGCCCTTCTTCAGCGAGGGACGCGGAGCAGCTGTCCTCGGCGTCCTCCTCCCCCAGGACCTTCTTCTAGGGTGCATTAAGATTTAATTTCTTAAAGCGACAGCCGCCACCTGTATCGGTGGCCCGGGGTTCACGCTGACCGCAGCCCGTCGGGACGGGGGTCCCACAGCCCCTCGCCGCCCCGAGGAAAGCAGCAGAGGGTCACCCAGATGTCCGGGCCCCTGCACCCATGTGGGAGACCCAGATGGGGCTCCTGGCTCTGGCCTGGGCCAGCTCCGTGCGTTGTGGAAGTTTGGGCGCCCTGCACCCCCGGCCCACCACCGGCGGGGTCTTGTCCTGCATGTCCGACGCAGGGGGCGCTGCCCACGGACACGCTCAGCTCTGCTGCCCTGTGTATTGTGTGGTCGCCCAGGGTCTTCCTGCTGAGCTGGGACCCCCAGAGCCCGACGCTGCCAGGGCCAGAGCTTCTGCCTCCTTACCCCGCCCCCCACAACCCCAGCCCAGGGCACTCCCACGCTCGGCTCTCCCTGCTGGAGTGCCCACTCCGCTGGGATGGACAGCAGCCATCTCCCTGAGCTGGCCTTGTGTCCCAGAGACCCAAATGCCACACAGGCCCGGTGCCGCAGGGAACCACACACCACATAAGTCCCATGCCCCCTGGACCCGCATGGCGGCACCAGCCCGGTGCCTGTGCAGCGGTGGTTTCATACAAGGGTGGCATTTGCAAAGCCTCAGGCAGAGAAAAACCTCCTGGGACCCCTCCTCTTCGTCACCCCAAGTGTGTCTATAGTGGGACCCTTTGCGGGGGTGGGACCAGCGAGTCGCAGCCAGAGCCTCCTGCAGACCCCCTACCACGCTGGCGCCTTGGCGGTTCCTTGGCACCGGGGCGGGGCGGCACACCTGCCGGACCCTGGGGAGACCTGGATGGCGCTCCAGGCCTCTGGCTTCAGCCTGACCCAGTCCTGGCCTGTGTGGTCACTTAGTGAACCAGCCGGTGACAGATCTGCCTCTGTGTGTGTTCATCTCAAACAAATCATGTTTTAAAAGATTTATTTATTTTTGTTGGAAAATCAGATATACAGAGGAGACAGGAAGATCTGTCCATTGATTCACTCCCCGCACAGCCTCAATGGCCGGAGCTGCGCCAATCCGAAGCCAGGAACCAGGAGCTCTTCCAGGTCTCCCACGTGGGTGCAGGGTCCCAAGGCTGTGGGCCGTCCTCGACTGCTTTCCCAGGCCACAGGCAGGGAGCTGGATGGGAAGTGGGGCCACTGGGATTAGAACCGATGTCGTGCTCTGCTGCCTGTCCACCGCCATCATGGGTCCCATGCACGGTCCCGGGAAGGGCCTGTCCCAGTCGGCTCTGCCCTATCGCCGCAGCGTCCCCACCTGGCTGAAGCTGACGTCCGACGACGTGAAGGAGCAGATTTACAAACTGGCCAAGAAGGGCCTGACGCCCTCCCAGATCGGTGTGATCCTGAGGGACTCCCACGGCGTCGCTCAGCTGCGTTTCGTGACAGGCAATAAGATCTTGAGGATCCTGAAGTCCAAAGGCTGGCTCCCGATCTCCCTGAGGTCTGGATCATTTAATGAAGAAAGCCGTCGCTGTGCGGAAGCACCTCGAGCGGAACAGAAAGGATAAGGATGCCAGATTCCGTCTGATTCTGATAGAGAGCCGCATTCACCGATTGGCTCGATACGACAAGACTAAGCGCGTCCTCCCCCCCAATTGGAAATATGAGTCTTCCACAGCATCTGCCCTGGTGGCATAAATTTGACTCCGTATTCAAGCAATAAAATCATTATTTGAATGAAAGAACCGATGTCATATGAGAGGCAAGGACTCTAGCCACTAGGCTACCGCGCCGGGCCCAAACAAAATAATTTTTTAAGTCACACATCCTGTGCAGGAGGGTGGAGGCCATGTGACTCTCCCCTCCCCACTCATGTCCTGTGGCCTTGAGCTCAGAGTGTGAGGGTGAGTTGGTGGGGCGCAGTGGGGTCCCCACAGCCCCGCCCACAGGAAGGCTCCTATCCTCCGAGCTCAGCAGCTGCTCACCCCAGTGGTGGACACGGTCACTAGGCCTGGCTGCCTGGCTGGCTGCTAAGTTCCGCAAGTCGGGCACATGTGGTTGGGGGCAAAACCCCTCCATGGACCTGCTGGTTCCCTGGGTCTGGTAATGACCCGAGAGGAGACAGGGCCTGGGCATGGGGTTTCTGAGGTCTTTTCTGGGGCTGCCCTGCAGGAGTAACGGAGGGGCCAGACAGGGCAGTGGGCCCCGGCGTCTGACAGGCTGGGGTCCTCAGGGAGGTGGGCAGCTTTAGGGCCGACCCGTGGGTCCCAGGGCTGGGAGGCAGAGCCTCCATGCCCGTGGTGGGAGTGAGGCCTCTGGCATGGGCATGCCTGCCCGTGGTCACACGTGCTGCTCTGCAGGCTCACCTCAGGTCGCCGAGCGTGAGGTGCTGTGCCCTCCGGGCCAGCCCTGGTGCCGGCGCCTGTGCTGAGCACGGAACATGTGTGTGTGCTGCAGGCCCAGAGGCTGGAGCATGTCAGGCCCCTGTCCGACGGGGAGGCTGCCTGTCCTCCAGGGGTCCCAGGCTGAAGGGTCCCCAGGCCTGGTGCCCGAGCTGCCCCAGAAGCAAGATGGCACCGTGACCCGGTGATCTGCAGACCCTGGGTGCCTCCAGCTCGGCCGAGGGTTAGGGTTAGCAGCGGCCGAGGCCCTGAAGGAGGTGAGGGTGTGACCTCGTGGGAGGAAGGACACACCTCCCTGCAGAGGTCTTTGGGGAGTCGCTGGGACCAGGAGCAGGGCACGATGCCTTGGGACCGCTTGGCAGCAGTGCTGGGCGGTGGGTGCCCGTGGAGTCAGTGTGACACGGGCTGGGCCTGCCTGGGGACCTTGGGGTCAGTGTGACGTAAGCTGGGTCTGCCTGGGGACCTTGGGCTCAGTGTGACACGGGCTGGGCCTGCCTGGGGACCGTGGGGTCAGTGTGACGTAAGCTGGGTCTGCCTGGGGACCTTGGGCTCAGTGTGACACGGGCTGGGCCTGCCTGGGGACCGTGGGGTCAGTGTGACGTAAGCTGGGTCTGCCTGGGGACCTTGGGCTCAGTGTGACACGGGCTGGGCCTGCCTGGGGACCATAGGGTCAGTGTGACACGGGCTGGGTCTGCCTGGGGACCATAGGGTCAGTGTGACACGGGCTGGGTCTGCCTGGGGACCATGGGGTCAGTGTGACACGGGCTGGGCCTGCCTGGGGACCATAGGGTCAGTGTGACACGGGCTGGGTCTGCCTGGGGACCTTGGGGTCAGTGTGACACGGGCTGGGTCTGCCTGGGGACCTTGGGGTCAGCGTGACACGGGCTGGGTCTGCCTGGGGACCATAGGGTCAGTGTGACACGGGCTGGGTCTGCCTGGGGACCATGGGGTCAGTGTGACACGGGCTGGGCCTGCCTGGGGACCATGGGGTCAGTGTGACACGGGCTGGGCCTGCCTGGGGACCATAGGGGTCAGTGTGACACGGGCTGAGCCTGCCAGCAGACCTTGGGCTCAGTGTGACACGGGCTGGGTCTGCCTGGGGACCGTGGGCTCAGTGTGACACGGGCTGGGTCTGCCTGGGGACCGTGGGGTCAGTGTGACACGGGCTGGGCAGTGGGTGCTCATGGGGTCAGTGTGACTCGGGCTGGGCCTGCCTGGGGTGGCAGGCCCTGAGTGGCTCCAGCACCTCCACACAGCTGGCGTCCAGGCCTTGGGGACCATGTGTGCTGGTGAGGCTGCGCAGGAGGCAGCAACCTGTAGCTGGCCAGGGACCAGACGGCCCAGGCCACCATCCTGCTGATGATGACATGGCCCCAGCTGTGGCCCTGGTGGGAGGGGTTTGATTGTTGTTTTGGTCTGAGAAAAAATAACTTTCTGTAACTTTGCCTGTTGAACTTACTGAACTGAGAGCAAGGCCCTGGCCCAGCAGCAGGAGACGCCTGGGACGCCCACTTCCCATAGCAGCCCAGGAGCCTAAGACCCGGCTCGGCTTCCCCTCCAGCTCCCTGTAACAGCGCCCTGGGAGGCCGCAGAGGGCAGCCGTGTGCTGGGGTCCCTGCCCGCACGTGGGACACCAGGACACGTTCTGGGCTCCTGGACTCCTGGCCTCAGCCCGGCCCATCCCGCCCGCACTGTTGTGGACACTTGGCGAGTGGACCAGTGAATGGAAGAGCTGTCTTCATCTTTCTGCCTTTCTTTTCTTTTTTTTTTTTTTTTTTTAAGATTTATTCATTTTATTACAGCCAGATATACACAGAGGAGGAGAGACAGAGAGGAAGATCTTCCGTCCGATGATTCACTCCCCAAGTGAGCCGCAACGGGCCGATGCGCGCCGATCTGAAGCCTGGATCCTGGAACCTCTTCCGGGTCTCCCACGTGGGTGCAGTGTCCCAATGCATTGGGCCGTCCTTGACTGCTTTCCCAGGCCACAAGCAGGAAGCTGGATGGGAAGTGGAGCTGCCGGGATTAGAACTGGCACCCATATGGGATCCCAGGGCTTTCAAGGCGAGGACTTTAGCCACTAGGCCACGCCGCCGGGCCCCATCTTTCTGCCTTTCAAATAAAAAGATGAAAATGAACAATTTCTCACTGGCAGGTGCACAAGCTGCAGTGTGGTCCCAGGACAGCAGGGGGAGCCAGAGACGCCAGCTGGCGAGCCTGGTCCTGTCTGGTGCAAAGATTTGAGCAAAAAAAAAAGTCATAATTTTTTTGAGGGGGTAGATAACTTCCATGGCATGGATTTGAGGTTTCCAGCCTTCTGTTGTGAAGTAGATTGAATTGCCTCACATCACGCCTGCTATCTTAGTGTGTGCCGGCCATGGCTGCTGCCGGCCTGTCCAACAGCGACCCGTACCCACCACAGGCCAGCCAGGACCAGAAGGTGCTGTTCACCAGCCTGGGCACTCGGTCAGCCTCCGCAGACCCTGGAACCATCCTCGACCAAGGCACGCTGGGACAGACTTCCGCAGGGGCCCTCTGCAACCGTGAACCAAAGCCCCGGGTGCTGTGCACAGTGGGGTAAGTCCCCAGAGGTCCTGTCTGGAGTCCTGGCGGCTCTGCTTCCTGCTGATAGGCCCGGGGAAGCGGCGGAGGATGGCTCGGGTCCCTGGGTCTCTGCACCCACCTGGGAGACCCGGGATTCATTCTGACCCAGCCTGGGATGTTGCAGCCGTTTGGGAAGTGAGCCAGAAGATAGAAGATCTTTCTCTCAACTCTGTTTTTCAAATAGAATAAACGCTTAAAAAAAGAGCTGTGTTTGAAAAAAAAAAAAAAGACAGCAAAAGGAAGACTCAAGCCAGGGGTGGGAGCTGGTGTGTGTGTGTCCTGTGGCATCTGGAGCCATGGCCACCGGGCAAGCAGCAGGAGGGGGCGGTGGGAGTGAGGATGGGGTCACTTGAAGGGAACACGAGGCTGAACAGTGCCAGCAGACTGCCCGGGGCCCAGCACGGGCGGTGCCACGCCCCACGCGGCCAGCAAGGTGCACACCTCTCACGGTGCACCTGGCCCCTGTGGGCAGCGCTGTCCACAACCACGGAGCCCAGGCAGAAGGGTGGGAAGAGTCGAACACCTCCCACCGACCCCAGTTCTGTCCCTGACGGAGGGGCACGTGACACCCTGGATTCAGGGTGCTGGGCACCCCGGGGAGAGGCAGGGCTGGAAGTATCCCCTTCCACGTCAGCATTTGTTCTCCCAGCGTTACCCTCAGCTGCGTAGCGTTCAGCTCCCCAGTCACGGGAGCACGGGGTGGGGCTGTCTCCCGGGGGACCCTTTGGCTTGGGTGCAGCCCTATCCCTTCGCGCCTCTGTCCACCCCTGCCAGGCCCTGTAGCTCGTGGGTCCTCAGTACCCAGGGAACAGCTCCTTGGCCTGAGCAGGCTAGACCCATGGCACACAGCATGGTCGATTCTGCAACCCTCCGGAGGCCCCTAGAGGGGACCCCACCGCGCAGTGTTGGTCTGGGCAGGGGATGAAGCTGTCCCTCACCCCTGGTCCTGGGGGACTCCCCCCCAGCCCTTTTGGAGGCTGTAACCATCCTCCAAGCCATGGGCAGGAGTGCCTGCCTGCCCTCGTCCTGCTGTCCCCCGGCCCTTGGCAGGGCTAGCCTCAGCGGGGCTCTGTGCCTGGACGGCCGCCCCGGTCCTTCGGTCCCAGCCAACGGCTGCGTGGCTGTGTACACCAGCCAAACCCGCTTCCTGCCTGTGCTGGTGGAAGCCATTGTCGCCGAGGCCTGTGACTGACAGCCAGGTCAACTGTGGGCTGTCATTCTGAGGGGAAGGGAGAGGTCTCTTATCTCTGGCTGCCCTGGCCTGTCACTCCAGCCACCACACCATGGCTTATCTCAACCTCGGCCTGGTGAGTCACCAGTATCTTACTGCTTCCTGGCTTCCCGCATTGGGAGAGCCAGGGACCCCGAGTGCGGTGTCCTGCCAGCCACCACTCTGCAGGGTGGTCAGTGGTACTGCTACACCCCATGGCTCCTTAACTCCCAGCCCCGACTCCAGCTCCAAGGCCTCTTGGGAAGGACAGGTGCCAAGCCAACTACTTGACCCTGGCCTTGACCCCTTGATTCTGGGCTTCTTGGTCGCATCCTGCAACAGGATCAGAGGCCCTGCCAACATTGGTGCCTGGGGCGGGTTCTACCCCACGGTGTGTGCCCAGCAAGGAGGGAGATGTTGGGGTATCGAGTCCCCCTCTGCCTGTCTGGCTGGCCGTAGCCGTGGCGACTCACTGCCCAGTACTGGGACCCACTGGGGCAGGCGCCCCTGCATGGCCATCCCCCTAACCGCCCCCTCTGATGCCCAAGCTCAGCCTTCTCCATCTGGGCCCCTGGACTGAGCCCAAAGGACTTGTGGGTTTTGCCCCTGTGCCCAACCCAGACCCTTCCCCAGAACAGGGGTGCCAGAGGTGTGGGAGTCTGTCCGACACCACTCTGAAAGCAGGGCTCACCTAGGACCCGGCCCCAGAACAGCTGGATGGGGGCCGACTGGCATCTGTTTCAGCCCTTCCTGCCCTGCTGGCATAGGTCCTGCTTCAGGCCACCCGGTGCCACAGAGGACTCTGCACCCCACCCGTGGTCACTGAGATAGACCACAAGAGCTTGCAAGAAAACAGGGCTGGGCTTGACGTGGGGGCCTTCAGCGCCCCGTCCGAATGCCACCGTCAGAGACCGCTGGGCAGAAGGCCTCCTCTCCTGCTGTGTCCCTCGGACGTGTGGTCATACCCTGGTGCCCAGGCACGGGGAGAGGGCCCTGAGGGTTGGATGCCAGTGGCCCCTGGGCATGGGAGTGGGCCATAGGGTGGAATCCTGGTTCTGTGGTCCAGGGAACGTCGTTGGCCTTGGGTCTCGTTTGGAGGTCTCTGGTGTTCTGAATCTGTCTGAGGTCGTCTGTGTGCCGTGTGCAGGTGGCATGTCAGGGAGGCACGCCTGGCGTTTGATTCTGTCTCTCCACATCTCGACAGCAGGAGTTCAGTGTATCCTGTCTGCACTATGGTTCAGCTGTGTATAAAAATTCAGGCTCAAAGTTATTTTCTCTCAGCTGCTTAAGAACATCATGTTGGGCCGCAGTACCAGCCAGTTCACATTAGGGCCGGGACTTGGGGCTGGCCGGCTGGGTTGGGTGGCAGTACCTGCCAGCATGAGCTGGAACTGGGGGTAGACCAGGCCAGGCCAGGCTACAGCACCCACTGGCAAATGCAGAGGTGAGACAGTCCACACTAGACTGGGTCGCAGCACCTGACGACACGTGCAAGACCTGGGAGTTGGGGGTGAGCCTGGTAGGGGAGCAGTGGGGACTCCCTTGCTGGGCCACTGTTCCTGCTGGAACTGGGAGTGGAACAGGCTGGGCAGGGCTATAGCCTGGGGGTCTGCGTGGGAACTGGGCTGGGGGAGAGCCAGGCTGGGCTAACTGTTGTAACCACTGGTACAGGCATGAGCCAGAGTAAGGGCAGGCAGGTTGGGCTTTGCCACAACATCAGCTGGCAAGTGCTGGGAAAGGGGGCAAGACCTGTCGAGCTAGACTGTGGAAATGCCTGGAAGTGCAAGCTCGGGGGCAGGGAGTGAGCCCAGTAGGGAAACTGTGGGCACCTCTCTGATGGGCTGCAGCTCCCACTGGTGAGCATGAGGACCAGGACTGAGGACGGGCCTGACTAGACAGGCAGTGGCACCTCCTGGCATGAATGTGGGCTGGAGGGTGGAGTTGGTTGGGCTAAGTTAGTTACAATGATGTGTATGAGAGCTGAAAGGGATGTGGGACAGACTGGACCAGTCTACTACACAGGCAGGTGCAGCAGCCAGGACTGAGAGTGGGCCTGGGGAGGCTTTTTGTGGGTTGCCCTGACTGGGCTGCAGCTCCGGATGGTGTACATGGGGGCTCAGTGTGTGGAGGGCAGGGTTGGGCTGGCCGCACACTCAGTGGTTTGTGTAAGAAATGGGTCTGGAGAGCTGACCTAGCAATTGCAGCTATTGGTGTGTGTTTAGAACTGATGTGGGTAACAGAATGAGCTGGACTCCATACCGGCAGGCACACGAGTCAGGTCTGGGATCGCCTCAGACAAGATTTCTCGGAGGGTCCATCCAACTGAGCTAAGCTGGGCTTAGAACTCCAGGACCTGTGGTCTGACCGTGGAGAGCATGTGTCAGAACTGGGCCTCCTCAGCGGCTTAGACGGGGCGGTGGACGGCATGCCCAGATACATCTGGAGGACATGGCAGTCCATTGTGGCCCGCAGAGAGCATCTGGTACCGTAGCAAAAGAAGGATGACATAGCAAGTTGGACAAGTACCCCAGCCTAGCACTAACAGTGAGTATCTGGGCGAGTGGAGACTCTGAGGTGGACTATGTCAGCCAGTCGACCTTGGAAGGATTTCCTCATCCTTGGATCAGTGAGATTGACAACATGACAGAACTACCCAAACCACCTGAGCAGAACCCTCGGAGCGTGCTCCGCATTGGGTGGCGTTCGCCATCTCTGGGTCCTGAGGTGGCTGAGAGGCTGGGTGTGGCTTCTCCCCTTATCTCCCCTCTTCCTCCAGATACAGGAAGAACAAAAAAAAAAATTGTGGAAACAATGATCGCACGCACTTTCTCCTAATCCCCGAGCTTTCCCACCCTAATCAACTGTGTAAACATTATCAAAAAGCAAGCAAGCCCGGTATCCGGCTCAGTGTGATCTAAGCAGGGCACTGGCTAGGACGCCTGCGTGTGGGGGTCCTGGATCCTGTCGTGGGGTCCCTGCCAGCCACCAGGGCGAGCTAGGTAGAGCCTGTGGCTACAGCCTGACCCAGTCCTGAGACGGAGCAGCACACGCAAGACCTCCGGGGCTTGCGTAATGAAATGGGAAGAAATCAGGGCTCGGTCACTGCCGTGCAGGGCGGCGGGACCCTCCTCTGGGATCTGTCCGGTCGGCCACAGCGGCGGTGTGACCCACGATGCATGACTGGAGGGGCTGTCCTGGCCTCTCCTGTCACGTGCTGAGAGGAACAGAAACCACGCTTCTCCAGCTGAGGCGAATCCCGAGCGTTCACGTGTCGTGTGGGCTACGCTAGCTCCACAGCTGGCTGGCAACGAGTGTTCCAGTTATTCTCAGGGTTACAGTTAGGCTCAGCGTCCCACACGCACACATGGCCCGATCAGCACACTGCGTGGAGCAAGGCCCAGGGTGGGCCGTGAATGTCAACATGACACGCAGTGTGTGATTATAAGGGAAGAGCAGGGGCAGAGCCAACAGAAAGGAGCTCAGGGGGGCAGCGGCTCTGTGGCAGGGGCCAGGCCAGGACCAGGCAGGGAGCAGGGACAGAACAGCACCCAGAGCAGGAAGGAGGGTGTGATGGTGGAGGCTGTGCTGTGAGAGTGTGTGATGGTGGAGGCTGTGCTGTGAGAGTGTGTGATGGTGGAGGCTGTGCTGTGTGAGTGTGTGATGGTGGAGGCTGTGCTGTGTGTGTGTGATGGTGGAGGCTGTGCTGTGTGTGTGTGATGGTGGAGACTGTGCTGTGTGAGTGTGTGTGTGATGGTGGAGGCTGTGCTGAGTTGAGAGGTGAGTGTGTGATGGTGGAGGCTGTTCTGAGTTGAGAGTGTGATGGTGGAGGTCTCTGTCGCTGGTGTTGGTTAGGCCAGCCTCACAGAGGACGTTTCCAAGTTGTGCTGTGCTTGTGGAGTGGGTCCCGATCTGCCACTGCCAGGATTCGATCCGGCCACCTCCGCGGTGCAGTGCTGCTGCTCAGCTCTGTGAATCACCGGCGTCTCTTTGGGTCCCCGTTCTTGCCTGTTGTTTCCTGGCTGTCTCGTGTTGCCCAGGACGCCCTCACCCCACTCAGGCTATCTCAGGCGCCGCTGTCCTGCAGGGCTGTTCACTGCAGGGCTCCCTTGGCCTTTGGGGACCTTTGACCTTGGGAAAATCCCCTCCACTTATACTTTCATATGTTTTCTTTCCTTGGAATTTTTAAAATTCAGAAAATTGAGGTTAATTAAGAAACATGCAACATTGCCCAGCGTGGTGGCCTAGCGGCTAAATCCTCACCTTGCATGCACCGGGATCCCATATGGGTGGGGGTTCACGTCCCGGCTGCTCCACTTCGCATCCAGTTCCCTGCCTGTGGCCTGGAAAAGCAGGGGAAGATGGGCCAAAGCCTTGGGACCCTGCAGCCATGCTGGTCCCCAGGCCCACCTTCATGCAGCCTGCCGTGTGCTGGGCCCAGCCACGCTGGGGGGAACAGAGCAGCCCCTCCCCACTCCCTGACTCCCGGAGGTCTGGTTTCCTTTGTGGGCGTGGCAGGGCGGGACCCACTGTCTCCCCTGTGGCTCTCTGCTCTTGGCTTTGGCTGAGCTGAGACCCCGGAAAATACCCAGCTGTTTCCAGGACTACAGTGTGCTACCACCCCAGCAGAGGGTGCCGTCCATGGCTGCGTCATAGACAGTTTAAATCTCATAACCAAATAAGGTGACTGGGTCAGCCCCTTGTGCAAACACAGAGGCTGCTCTGTGGTCCCAACCACCACTGGAGAATCCGGGACCCCCCCCTCCCTATCCTGGTTCCCCCAGCATCAGGTACCGCCTTGCCCTGAATCCCACAGATGCACCTAGAGCCCCCAGCTCCTGCCTCCCTGATTGCTGCTGTCTGCCACGCTCTCAGTGAGGAGGTCCTGGCACATCACGGTATCTGTGGAACAGAGACCTGCTCAGCCCGGGCATCCCGAGGGCAGCCAGGCGGAGCTGTGGAACCTGCAGGACTTGAGACGGGTGGATGGGAGACTGGCCTCTGCCCCCACTGGAGGCTGCTGTCCAGAGCGGCATCCAGGGACACAGGTGCACCTGTCAGAGGAGGCCCAGTGATGCCCGGCCTCGCTGCCTGCCCCGTGAGGCCCAGTGATCCCCGGCCTCGCTGCCTGCCCCGAGGAGGCCCAGTGACCCCTGGCCTCTCTGCCTGCCCTGAGGAGGCCCAGTGACCCCCGGCCTCGCTGCCTGCCTTGAGGAGGCCCAGTGACCCCCGGCCTCGCTGCCTGCCCTGAGGAGGCCCAGTGATCCCCGGCCTCGCTGCCTGCCCCCGTGAGGTCCAGGCCGTTGGCTCTGGGCAGTGCTGGCCCCAGGCCCACAGCACAACCAGCCTGGGTGCTCTCTCCTGGGGAGATTTCCTCTTCTAAGAAGAAACATCTCTCGCTGGCGTGGGGCCAGTGCTGCCTGCCACCCACGCTGCCACGCGCCTCCTGGGCGGGAGCCGGTGACTCAGCTTTCCCGCCAGACCCCAGTGCCCCGAGCCCGTCCCCAACCTGTCCTTCGGGAAGCAAGGAGAGGGCAGTGCAGCGGACGCCTTCTGGGCGTGGGAGTCGGCTCAGTGCCTGCCTTTGGGAAGATGGTGTCCAGCACACCAGCTCAGCACACAGCTGACCTAGGGAGGGAAGGGCCTGTCCACCAAGCGTGGTCCCCAGCAGGCAGCGCCCACTCCCTCTGTAGTGGCCATAGCCTGTGCAGGGCCGTGCCTCTCTCCCAAGTCCCTCGCCGCCCTCCTCTCCCTGTCGCCATGTCCTCTTGCCCAGCGCCTCTGCGATGTGCAGGCTCCCTTCTGACCATGAATGTTCCGTGTCCCCTGCAGCCCGGGGCTCTGTCTGGGCAAACAGAAGGACAGCGGCCTGGAAACGGCCAGTGGATGTGCTTAGGGCCCCAGCAGTGCGTGGATGCTGTTGAATGAACTAATGAGCAAGCAACACAGCAGGGGCACAGCTGCCATGGACACCGAGGCAGACCAGCCTTCCTGCTCTGCCTGGCTGGCCCTGGGCACGCTCAGCAGGGCCCACCCTTCTGGGCTGACAGTGGTGGGCACAGGCTGGCTAGCTCAGCGGGGGCTTTGCTCTGGAGAGACTGGCTACAGTCAGCTGCCCCCTGCCCCTGTCCCACCCAGGGTGGCTCTGGAGCCCAGGCTGCACCCTGTCCACATGGCGCTCCCCCGGCCGCCCCGCCCTGGGGAGGTGTGGCTGCACACAGGGCCGGTGGGTGGATGCCTCTGTCCCTCGGGAGGACACGAACGGTAGCCAGCAGCCCTGCCTCTCTGACCCTCGGCAGGTGTCCCAGGGACGCCGAGTGCGAAAAGTGCTGGGCAGGGCACATGGGGTCGTGGCACCTGCCAGCTGCACCTCATTGACCCCTGAAGCAGCTGCCTGGCCCTGCTTGCCCAAGCCGTCTTTTTGGCAGCCTGGACCTGTCACCAACCATCGTCCTGTGTCTGTCTCCTGGGGAACTCAGCGATGCAAGGCCGGGATTTTTGTCTGAGATACACCCCAAGTACCCTTGGCTGGAACAGGACGGAGAGGGATGGAGGGGTTCACCTTTCACCTCTGGCCTTTCACCCCCACTCTCAGCCAGTAGTGGTCATCGCAAAGGACTCCAGGCAGCTTTGGTCATGGGAGGTGCTGGACTTGCAGTGACGCGGAGAAAGCACAGCTGTGACCTGTGAGCTCTGTGACACACCAGGTCCCAGGGGTCACAGGCACACACAGGCGAGCCCATGGCAGCACGTGAACGGGGTGAGACCATCAGCCGAGGCCCTGCCCTGAGGCCCAGTGCGTGCGGGGCAGTGCTGGAAGGGCTGAGCTCTCGGCTGGCTCCCTCACCTGCGTGCCCTCTGCCCTGTCTGCTGTCACTTCCTTCGGAGGGGCTTCCTGAAAGGGGTGCCCCCACCTTCACCCTCTGCTGAGGCCCTGAGGGCTCCAGGAAGGGGCCCAGCCCAGCCCAGCGGGGTCCTGCCTGCTCTCAGCCTCCTCCCTACAACCCCTAGGTCCCCCACTGCCCTGCTGTTCCTCCGGCCCTCAGGGTCATGGGAGGGCTGTCTGAGGTTTGAGAATGGGGTTGGCAGGGCATACGAGATGGGCTGCATGGGGCGCTCCTTCCCTGTGGACAGGCATCAGGTGCAGGGGCTGGGTGATGGCAGCTGCCTTGGGAGCACAGAGCCCTGGGAAGGTGGTACCTGAGGCTAGAGGGCCAGGGAGAGGAGGCATGGTGGCGGGCTGTCTTCCCCCCTGCTCTGTCCCTAGGCAGCTGCCCAGTGCTCAGACCAGCCTAGGGCTTGGCTCTCAGCGAGCAGATGGGAAACAGGGCGAGCCTCCCACTGGCCACTTGCTGCGCCGCTCAGAGCCGTCTGCCTCGTGTGGGGTGGCCAGGGAGCTCAGCCCAAGTCACAGGCCCAGACACGACCATTAGTACGCCTCATACTTGTCCTGCCACAGAGATGGGTTCCCAGGGCAGCTATCCGTGAGGCCCTGGAGGGTGGGGCACATGACAGGGGTGGGTGCGGAGGGGCCTGGGGACAGCCGAGTGGCCCCGCCCTTGCCAGGCCCCTATCTCTGCCCACGCGGGCTCCAGTGGGGCGCGGCTTGTGGCAGATTAGCAGATTAGCACGGTGTGTGCCCCCAAGCGTGTTGGGGTGGCTTATCGGGCCAGGATGTTGTCTCAGGTGGAGCTGGGCAGGCCTGGGTTACCGGGCGTTCCCTGCCACCAAGCAGCACTGCCAGCGAGGGCACACAGGAGGGCAGGTGCCAGGCCAGGGTTGGCATCCTGCCTGCTGCCCCGTCCTCATCATCCACCAAACCTCCCCCAGATCATCCCCTTCGGGTGGAGTGGGGGGACGGAGCTGGGGGAGCCCCAACAGGAAGGGGCTGGGTGTTGAGAAGGCTGCATCCCCTGGGCAGGACCCTCAGGGTGGGCCCCAGGAGCCTGGAACCTCGGGGCCAGGGTGGTCACACATACCCCAGCTCCTAGGCCCTCCTCGTCTGGCTGCCTCAAGCCCGTGAGCATCTAGCCTCAGCCACAGCGGCCAACATCCTCCATGGTGAGATGACCCACAGCCTGTGTCTTCCAGAACGTTCTGGGCCTTGCTGAACCTGGCCTCCCTGCCGGCCCTGGTTCCACTAGCCCAAGTCCTACGCCATACCAAGGCTCACTGAAGGCCCTTCTCCGCCAGCTGCTGCTGTCCCCAGGGTCTGTCCTTGCCCACGTTCACTCCTGCCCTGCACCCCCCAAGCTGCCCACCCTCCTTACAGGTGGAGGAACAGCCTCTGGGTGGTGGGCCTGGGGCCCCAAGCTGGTCCCAGACAGGGGAGCAGGACAAACACTCCTTTGTCTGCAGCCTGGGTGCTCAGGGAGAAAGCCTGGTGGGCCCAGGAGCCTCCATCTGGACAAGCACGCTCCCAGTGGCCGGCTGTGGGAGGCCTGGGAGCCTGTTCAGGGGCCGGGAGGGGTAAGCAAGGCCATGGTCCTGGATCAAGACCAGGTCAGCTCCTCTGCTCTCTGCCTGGACCAGGTGTGGTCAGTGTAGGGGCTGAGACCCCTACCTCAGCCTCTTCCTGCCTTCTGCGCGGCCTGTTCTTCCCTGAGGTGTGCTGGACAGGCCCTACCTGCTGAAGCCCTCAGGCACCCGGTGCTGAGCCCGATTCCTCCCCCGCCCACCCCCAGCTCTTCCACCAGGGCGGTTGTGCTGGGCATGGTCACTGCAGGACTTGACCGGAGAGAGGCTGGGGAGGGAGCATCAAAGCACTTCCCGAGCCTGAGGCCAGGCTGGAAGACCGGGTTGGGAGGTGGGGCTGGCATAGGTGTGCCCAGTTGTTCCTCAGAGGTGTCTGCTGCTGCCCAGCCACAGTCCTAGCGTTTCTGATGCTGCTGTTGGCTGCCGGAACGTCACATCTTCTGTTCACCCAATTCTCACTGCTTAAGGCCTTGTCTATACCTGGCCGTGTCCACACCTGCCTTGTCCTCAGCTAGCCTTGTCCACGCCTGGTCTGGTCCACACCTGGCCTTGTCCACACCTGGCCTTGACCACACCTGGCCTTGTCCACACCTGGCCTTGTTCACACCTGGCCTTGTCCACACCTGGCCTTGTTCACACCTGGCCTTGTTCACACCTGCCTTGTCCTCAGCTGGCCTTGTTCACACCTGGCCTTGTTCACACCTGGCCTTGTTCACACCTGGCCTTGTCCACACCTGGCCTTGACCACACTGGGCCTTGTCCACACCTGGCCTTGTCCACACCTGGCCTTGACCACACTGGGCCTTGTCCACACCTGGCCTTGTCCACACCGGGCCTTGTCCACACCTGGCCTTGACCACTCCTGGCCTTGTCCACACCTGGCCTTGTCCACACCTGGCCTTGTTCACACCTGGCCTTGTCCTCAGCTGGCCTTGTTCACACCTGGCCTTGTCCACACCTGGCCTTGACCACACTGGGCCTTGTCCACACCTGGCCTTGTCCACACTGGGCCTTGTCCACACTGGGCCTTGTCCACACCTGGCCTTGTCCACACCTGGCCTTGTCCACACCTGGCCTTGTCCACACCTGGCCTTGACCACTCCTGGCCTTGTCCACACCTGGCCTTGTCCACACCTGGCCTTGACCACACCTGGCCTTGTCCACACCTGGCCTTGTTCACACCTGGCCTTGTCCACACCTGGCCTTGTTCACACCTGGCCTTGTTCACACCTGCCTTGTCCTCAGCTGGCCTTGTTCACACCTGGCCTTGACCACACCTGGCCTTGTCCACACCTGGCCTTGACCACACTGGGCCTTGTCCACACCTGGCCTTGTCCACACCTGGCCTTGACCACACTGGGCCTTGTCCACACCTGGCCTTGTCCACACCGGGCCTTGTCCACACCTGGCCTTGACCACTCCTGGCCTTGTCCACACCTGGCCTTGTCCACACCTGGCCTTGTTCACACCTGGCCTTGTCCTCAGCTGGCCTTGACCACACCTGGCCTTGTCCACACCTGGCCTTGACCACACCTGGCCTTGTCCACACCTGGCCTTGTCCACACTGGGCCTTGTCCACACCTGGCCTTGACCACTCCTGGCCTTGTCCACACCTGGCCTTGACCACTCCTGGCCTTGTCCACACCTGGCCTTGTCCACACCTGGCCTTGACCACACCTGGCCTTGTCCACACCTGGCCTTGACCACACCTGGCCTTGTCCACACCTGGCCTTGACCACACCTGGCCGTGTCCACTCCTGGCCTTGTCCACACCTGGCCTTGTCCACACCTGGCCTTGACCACAGCTGGTCTTGTCCATACTGGATCTTGTTCACACCTGGCCTTGTCCACACTGGGCCTTGTCCACACCTGCCTTGTCCACACCTGGCCTTGTCCACACCTGGCCTTGACCACACTGGGCCTTGTCCACGCCTGGCCTTGACCACTCCTGGCCTTGTCCACACCTGGCCTTGTCCACACCTGGCCTTGACCACAGCTAGCCTTGTCCACTCCTGGCCTTGTTCACACCTGGCCTTGTCCACACCTGGCCTTGACCACACCGGGCCTTGTCCACTCCTGGCCTTGTCCACACCTGGCCTTGTTCACACCTGGCCTTGTTCACACCTGGCCTTGTCCACACCTGGCCTTGTCCACACCTGGCCTTGTCCACACCGGGCCTTGTCCACACCTGGCCTTGACCACACTGGGCCTTGTCCACACCTGGCCTTGTCCACACCTGGCCTTGTCCACACCTGGCCTTGTTCACACCTGGCCTTGTCCACACCTGGCCTTGACCACACTGGGCCTTGTCCACACCTGGCCTTGACCACTCCTGGCCTTGTCCACACCTGGCCTTGACCACACCTGGCCTTGACCACTCCTGGCCTTGTCCACACCTGGCCTTGTCCACACCGGGCCTTGTCCACACCTGGCCTTGTCCACACTGGGCCTTGTCCACACCTGGCCTTGACCACTCCTGGCCTTGTCCACACTGGGCCTTGTCCACACCTGGCCTTGTCCACACCTGGCCTTGACCACACTGGGGCTTGTCCACACCTGGCCCTATGCATGGTTTGCCCTCAGTGCCCTCAACATAGGTGAATGCATTCTTAGGGGAATGGTCAGCAGCCCCCAGGCTCCTTTCCCACCACCTCCTTTCCTATGTGTCTGGACCATACTGTAGCAACAGGACACAGCTGTGATCCCACCAGACGTTCTAACTGGGCTGCAGCCATTCACCCATTGGGACTGGCACCTCTCTGGTACCCAGCTGTTACCACCTTCCCACTCAGCTCTGTTTTCTAGCCTTCATTTGCCTGCCTGAGGGATAAGGATCTGCAGAAATCAATAACACAAATGCCTTGGACTAACTCCATAGTGACCTCCCCTGACAGGTCACAGAGGACTCCACTGGAACCTGGGGCAATTATAGACTGCCCAAGGTTGGCCCTGCAGTAGCCAGAGGCACCGTGTCCGGGGAACAGTCCTGAAGGACACGAAGAAGAACCGGGAGATGCCAAAGCATGAGAACAGGTGGCATTCCTGCAGGCAGAGGGACGTGTGGCGCATCTGGGACCAAAGCCCATTGGGAAAGTGCACATTTGTGGTATTCATTCACGCCAGGAAATGCTGAACCAGGAGGGAAGGACAGGAGGCCGTGGGGAGAGTAGGAGGGGCGTGGACAGCAGTGACAACAGCCTGTGGAGGACAGCCCCCTCCTACGCCAAAGGAAACCCCACATGGACCTGAGTGAGGAGCAGAGGGTAGAGGTGAGCTGGCGTGAGTTTCTGGCCATGTGTGTGACATGGCTCCAGTCAGGTGAACATGGGGCCAGCCATGACAGCAAGCTGGGGACCATGAAGGAGAGGCAACTGCTCTGAAGGCTGGCGAGCTTGCAGCGGGGAGCCCTGGGGGCAGAGGTGTGAAGGAGGAAGTCTCTCTTTCAGCAGAGTTCCCCATGGGCACGCCTGCGGGGCCAAGGAGGCTATGGTCTCAGTGTCATGCTCCAGGAAGGGCTCCAGGAAGGGTTAGGAAGGAGATTATGGGGGGATGGATCCCCAAAGGACCATGTGGGGTAAGACCCTGACATTGGGAGGTGGAAGCCCAGGTGCATGAGGGCAAGTTGGCTAAGTTAGGGCTACAGGGAACTCAGGAGACAAGCTGTGGGGGTTACAGCAAAGCTGACAGAGTCCCAGAGCAGAGGCCCCATGCAGGAGTGTTTTCACAGATACCTTGTTCAAATTCTCTCAGCAGTGTGGAAGAACCCAGCACCCTCAACAACCAGTCACATGTGAAGTGAGGACATGCAGTGAGGGCTGTGGACACGCAGTGCAGGCACACACTTGTGCAGTGAGAACTGTGGGCATGCAGTACAGCTCACACGTGTGCAGTGAGGGCTGTGGACATGCAGTGCAGGCTCACACGTGTGCAGTGAGGGCTGTGGACACGTAGTACAGGTGCACACATGTGCAATGAGGACTTGACCTCGTGTGGTGACCCACCGTCCATGGGAACATGCCCTCAGAGACCCTTGTCTGAATTAGGCCTCTAGGACACTGACATACAAGAAATAAATTGCAGGAGGAAATGGTTACAGCAGAACAGAGTGTGGGGTGTCTGGAGATACAGACGGACAGCCTGAAAAACAGGCGGGGAGCTCACAGCCGAACCCAAGCACGGCCTCCTCCTGCAGTGGGACGGCCAAGGAGGTGCTTGGCACACGGATCCCGAGGAGGCTCCGGGGACGCCGGCTGCAGACTGCTAGAAACTGTCTTCCCTGCAGAACAGACAGAACATGGTTCCTAGAGTCTCAGGGGCTGACAGGATGCGGTAAGGTGTCTGAGGACAAGGAAAAGCATCTCGGAAAAACGTAACAATCTCAACTGAAATGCTACACCCCAAACACAGGCGCACATCTTGCTCAGGGCAGACGCTCTGCTGAGGAGGTGGTGGAAACCCTTGGTAGCCGATGAAGCATAAAGTGTTCCTACTTTAGTACTTTCTCCATAACTGATCAAGCAAACCAAAGCTCAGCCAGATTCTAAAAGACCCAACACTCTCCACCAAGCGGACCGGCTTGTCCTTTCTAGAACGGCGTTCCGCAGTCATGGAACACACTGTCCTCCGGAAGTCCACGTGTTGCTTCGCGGAGCGAGCCTTCTTCAGGAACGTCAAAGGACTGAAACCCTCAAAGTCTGCTCCTCCACTAGAGCCTCAGTTCAAAGCCCAGGCCCGTGAGATGTCACGGAGAGTCCAAGCAGTGGCTCCAAATCAGCTGAGTTCAGATCAGCGCCTCCTTACGTGTGTTAGGTGCCACGGGGCCGGTGCGAGGGCTCAGCTGTGTAATCCTCCCCCTGCAAGCCCAGGATCCCATATGGGCACTAGTGTGTTTCCAATCTGGCTCCCTGCGTGCAGCCTGGGAAAGCAGTGGAGGACGGCCCAAAACCTTGGGACCCTGCACCCATGTGGGAGACCTGGAAGAGGCTGTGCCTCCTGGCTTCAGATTGGCTCAGCTCCAGCCGTTGTGGCCATTTGGGGGGTGAACCAGCAGATAGGAGATCTCTCTCTCTCTCTCTCTCTCTCTCTCTCTTTCTCTGTAAAATATCTCTTTCCAATAATCATAAATAATTCTCAAAGAAGAAAGAAGTAGCGGTGGCCACAGGCCAGTGGTGGAAGTGGCTGGGCTGTCAGGTCACATGGCCGTGCCGGGAGTCAGGGAGGGTGCTGAGCACGGCGGAGGGGGACTCGCTGGGCACGGTGGAGGGGGACTCGCTGCCTTGCTGCTTCCTCTTGAACACCACCTGCTCAAGGTGTGCACTTGAGGATGGAAGTTCAGTGAGGTCAAGCTGGAAGTGGCAGGATGTGACCTGAAGCTGGGTCGCTCTGCTCACTTACGGATGCAGGCTGCAGGTTTCAGGTACGCGACAGCACGCAGGGCTGTTAGACACCGAGGTGCCCCTGAGTGTGCCAAGCTCGCGTGAGGCCGTGGAGCAGTGGGCGCCCTCAGGCCCTGGCGCCATGGCTTTGGAAAGCTGCCTGGGCTTTGGTGTGGGCGTTAGGCCTGTGCTGGGCACACAGGGCAGGGATTCCAGTCCTGGACCCTGCTTCCAGGGGGGTGCAAGCATGCTTCCACACACGGGGCTGCATGCGGGGGGCCGGCCCCATCCTAGGATGCTGGGTCGAGCACTGGCTTCAGGCTGACGCTCCTGGGAAGGCAGCGGAGGACGCCCAGGTGCTTGGGCCTGGCCTCACACTGGGCTGTTGCAGGCCTCTGGAGGGCAAACCAGCGTGTGGAACATGTGTCTGTACTTCAGTTACAGTGGAAAGACACATGAAAGCTTTGTGCAAGCACACATACAGGCAGCGGCCAGCTCAGTGGTTCCCTTCCGGAGGTGCGGGGAATGTCGCCATGCAGGCACCCCGTGCACCAGCGAGGACGGTGGGTGAGGAGCCGCACAGGGCACACGTGCTGGCTCTCCTGTTGGCAGGGACGGAACAGAACCAGGGAAGGGCCAGGGTCTCTCTGGGTGCTGGAGGTAGCTCTCTAGCCAAAGCTCCTGCAGTATTAGCTTACAGGGAATTCATTCTATTGCCCATAAGCCACATCTCTATAAAGTCAGTTTTCAAAGAAAACGGAATAGTGCCTAAATGACATACAAGATGGCAGAGAAGAGGTGGGCAAGACACAAAGTGATCGCAGGAGCAGAGCCCGAGGCTGGGTAAGGACCAGCCAATCACAGGGCGTGACACTGGTAGTGTGACTCCGTGGCGGGAGAGGGCACTGAAGCCGCAGGGCCACTGCGTGGAGACCAGGCAGGTAAACCCGACTTTCTGCTGGAGACCCTGTGTGCGCTCCTCATGGTACACACACAACCGTTGCGCCTGGCTGGGGGTCCCACCTTGTGTTGCACAATCGCATTAATCACCCTGTGACTGCACACAGGCTCAGGACTTTAGAGGGACAGTGTCCACGCTCTTCGGAAACAGGGGCGAATCCCGGGAGCCTGGGCAGCAGCCCGAGACCAAGTGGCCAGGGCTGAGCTCGCCAGCAGTGAGCTCTGCTGTGAGAATGGGGGAGTGGACGGGAGGGGGACCAAACGCCACAGCCACTGTCCAGCTGTTGACCCGCAAACGCCAGGGAGAGCACCCCCAGGGAGGACACAGAGGCACCAGGCAGGGCCGCCAGGCCAGAGACCCTCTGCAGCTGATGGGAGACGCGCCTCCTGTGACCATAACAGTCCCTCCCCCTTATGCTGGGCACAACTAGCACCCCAGGCACAGTCCCCGACACACGTGTGAGGAGGGAGCCGTGGGAGGAGGGGGGAGGCAGCTGGGCCCCGCACCTCGGGTCTGAGGCTGGCCACGCTGGTGGGTTTCCTGGCTTTTTTCACTGCCTCATTTATCCTGGAGTGGCCAAAGAAGTGGACAGTGTGGAACCATTGACAGACATGGACAGAAGGAAAATCTAAACGAGGCTCATAAAACTCCGCTTTCTTGAGCCAAAACGATGAGGAAGAGGCAACTGAGCCAAATGGGCCATTTGGATAAGAAAGGCTTTGCCCTAGCTGGAGGACACGGTGCAGCCGGCAGCCAGGGCATCTTGGTAGGGCCAGCGTGCTTGGCCAGCACACGTAGCCCAGTTGATTCTTGCTTAGGTGATGATAGTCACGGGCTACAGGAAGGTGGGTGAGATCACCATTTCCACATTCTCTTTTTTTTTTTCCCTTTCTGTATCTAGGGGAAGTGGGGAGACAAGCAGAGAAGCCACCCCCAGCCTCCCAAAACCTCTGTACCCTGGGATGGAGGACAGCCACCTGACACCGCCCCAGGGTCCCCAATGCTCTGAGGATCCTGCTCAAGCAGTTTCGATAGTTCCACAGTAGAGACAGCAGACTGGTCCGGTCTGTCCCATGTCCCATTCCGCTCTCATACATGTCATTGGGCATTGAAGCCTAGCTCATCCCAACCAGCCCCACTATCCACTCCACACACATGCTGCTGGGTGCCACTCTGTCTAGCCATGCCTGCCCCAGTCCTGGTTCTCATGCTCACCAGTGGGAGTGGCAACCCAGGAGGGAGGTGCCCACTGTTTCCCTCCTGGGCTCACTCCCACTCCCGGATCATGCACTCTCCAGGTGGCTCTGCAGTTTAACTTGACAGAATTTGCCCCCCATGCCAGCGTCTGCCAGCTGATGCTGCGGCAAAGCCCAACCACTCCAAGCCCACTCTGACTTATGCATGCACCAGCAGGAACAGTCAGCCCAGCCTGGCTTTTCCCTGATTCACCTTACACGTAGGCCAACAGGTGTTGCAGCCCTGCCCAGTCTGCTGTGCTCCTATCCCAGCTCACACTCTGCAGTGGGAGTGGTGCTCAGGCGGGGAGCCCCATGCAGTCCCCCATTGGGCTTTGCCTCCTCCCTCCCTCCCCCTGGATCTCACGTGTGCTGGTTGGGCGCTGTGACTTGGTCTGGCATGCCCTGCCTCGCCCCGGCATTTACCAGTGGGTGCTGAAGCCTGACTGGGCCCGGCCCACCCTCTCAATTGCAGCTCATGCTGGTGGGGGCTACAGCCTAGCCCAGCCCAGCCAGCCCCCAGTCCTGGCCCTCATTTGAACTGATATGTGTTGCAACAGGACCTGGCCCAAGCCACACTCCTTTCTGGTGCTTGGAATCACCAGTGGGTGATGTGAACTGGTTTAGCCTGGTCCACCCCAATCCTGAACCAAATATATGCCAGTGGGTACCATTCCCTGGCCTGACCTGGGCTGCTCCCTGTCTTGGTTCTTGTGCTCACCTGCAGGGACTGTCCTGACAAAGGTATTGCCCAGGCTCCTCCATCAGAACCTCTCCCAATGCCAGATCTTGCACCCTTTGGTGGGTTCATGGGCCAGCCCTACCTAGTTCACCTCCTGTCCTAGCAGGAACAGTAGCCTTTCCTGACCAGTCTTCAACCCATTCCAGTTTCTATTGTTGGGTGTTACAGCCCAGCCAAGCCTGGTCCACACCCGGACACAGCTCACATCTGGCTCAGCAGGAGCAAAGACCTAGCCTAGCCTGTCCCACACCTACCCTGGTTCTCATGAGCACCAATTGGTGAAGTCTAGCCCAGTCCAGCACGCCAAAACCTAGTCCACACTTGTGCCAAGGGACACTGCAGGCATATACAGACTGGACTGGAGCCCCACTCCAGCCCCTGCGCTCACCACTGGGACCCACAACCTAGCCAGGGCATCCCCTTAGCTCCCCAACCAGGCCTGTTTCCAGTCATAGATCGTGTGCTCTGACCCAGCTTGGCATAGTCCCTCCCCTGTCTTGACCTTTGCCTTTGGATGCTGTAGTCTGGCCTGAGCTGGCCTGCCCCTAGTCCCAACTGTCATTGGAGAGTGCTGCAACCTGGCCCTGCTCAGTCTGCTCCCATCCCTGGCTCTTGCAAACCAGTAGCTGTGGCAGCCTAGCCTGGCATGACCTGTGCTCCAGCCCAGTTTGTGCACTTGCATGTGAGCTCTGCCTGGTCCACCCACTTCCAAAACCAGCCCACACATTAACCAACAGTTGGAGCTACCTTGCCCAGCCTGCCCAACCCCCAGGCCTGGACCATGTGCTTACCAGTGGGAGCTTTGACCCACTAGGGGAGTTTCCCATGTTCCCCCACTTTGCCCACTCGCAGACCCAGATCTCATGCATGCCCTTGCCGGCATAGCCTGCCTCTCCATCTTGGCCTTGTTATGTCCCGGCACACCCCACACCCTGTTTTAGGATGCACATGCGGGTGCTGCAGCTTGGATCTGCCCAGCCTGTTCTCGGTCCCTGTACCCGCGAGTGATGACAGGTTCCATGGTCACACCTAGCTCAGCCGATCACTACCCCAAGCCTTGAGCTCACCAGCGGGCTTGTATTTCCAGAGTTGGGTCCACATATGCTTTACAGAATCTACCCCCGGACCTGGTTCTCTCACAAGCTGGCTAGTGTCATGGCCCTGCCTGATGTGACCCGTCCCCTGTTCAGACATTAGTCAGGTACCTGCTAGGCAGGTCCCCGGCCCTAGCTTTCACGTGAACTAGCGTGTGGTGGTCAGCAATGTTCCATGGTAATAAACCCTACTCAGGACTCCGATGTGGGCTGGGGCGTTGGTCTGACCCACACAGATCTTCCGGTCTCTCCTCCAAACCACCTGGTCTCAGTCCCCTCACTTACCTGCAAGTACAGTGGCCCTGTCATTGGGAGTCCCTCAGGATTCATTCCTCACCTACATGCCAGTGGTCTTGTCCATGGATGACCCTAGGCAGCAATTCCACACCCCCCAAGACCCCAGAGCTCACCGCAGGGTGGCCAGCGGGTGGAGCCTAGCATTTGTTGACACTTGGCCGCTCGCAGGCCCAAGGTGGCGGCGGCGGGCAGAGTCAGGGACTGAACTGAGCTCCCAAGACATCCCTTCACAGCGCACTTACTGTGAAGGGAGAAAACTCTTCGCAAGCCCAAGACTTGCTCACTGCTTGGCAGTGGTGGCTGGGCCTAGGGCCCCAAATATTGAGTCCGACCTGGCTCGGGTATCTCCAGCAGCTCCCACACTGCTGGGAGGTCCCTCCACTCAAGCCCTGAGGTCCACAGTTGCTTCAGTAAGCACAGCTGAAGCCACTGGGCACACACACATGTGCTCACACGTGCTTAGTCACACACCTGCACACACCAAACGGAAGGGGCAACCTCAGAATCTTTGTGTTTCCTTTCAAACTTATAGAAGATGCAGAGCAAACTCACAGCTCTTCTACTGCTTCGTTCACCGCAAAGGCCCACCAAGGCCAGAGCCATGCCAGGCTGAAGCCTCGGTGCCCAACCGCAGAGCCACCAGGGTCTGCAGTGGAAGCAGCTGGACTTGGGACTGGAATCCTGGTGCTGTGACATGGGACATGGGTGTCATGTTGGGTGCTGTGACACGGGACATGGGTGTCTTAGCCCCTGGGTACTGTGACACGGGACATGGGTATTGACCACTGCATAAGCACCTACCTCTTTCAACCATGGCTCAGTGTGGGCATGTCTGTGTGAACAGTCACCATGGCTTGCACCCCAGCACATCTTCAGCACCCCGGTCTTGTTCCTGTCCTTAGGTCTGACCTTTCAGTCTGTGACCCTCATTGTAATGTCCCAAGGTGGGTCTGTGGGTGCGGGCAGTGATGGAGTCCCTGTCTGGGAGGCTGCCTATTTGTGGACCCTCTGCTGAGCAGGGGTCAGCAGCACCAGTTGCCCCAAGCCTGTCCAATGCCAGGGAAGCTCCCAGGCATTGGAGGTGCCGGTCCTGGGCTGATTAGGCACCTGGAGTGGGTGACCCCAACCCTGGTGCGGGGAGCGGGTCTCTCTGCCAGGGCCCCTCGCTCGTGCGTATAGCTGACTTGGGCGAGGAATCCTGTTGACACAGTGACTCAGAGAAGACAAATAGCTGTGGGAAGGCTCCAATCAGTGCAGCCCCGCCACAAAACCAAATTTACCCTGAGCCCTCTGGGCAGCCGGGCCGGGTTCTGCACATCCGCACAGGGCAGGCTGGCCCGCTTGGGCAGTGCCTGCCCGGCTCCCCTCGGCCCCGTGTTCGGCTCAGAAGAAACCCAAGCCGCCTTCCCCCTATCACGGAAGTTTTCCTTGGTGAGAGCCCAGCTCCGAGCCTGCCCTTTCTGTCAACAGCACCGATAATTCCTGTAATCTTTGGGGTTGCCCAACTGCAGCGAACACCCCCACCCCCTCTGGCTGGTGCCCACTTCCCCTTTGCTGGGATGGGGGATCCAACACGTTCCTGCTTTGTGTCACCCCCACTGCCCACACGGTGCTGGGGGTCCCTTCCCTTTCTTGAAATCGCACGGGGCATTAGTGCCTGCTCCTGGGACAAGGGGCTCCGCCGTCCCCCGAGTTGCCCTCAGTAACCAGCCCTCTGCGTGCTTGGACAGGGGAGTGGGCACACGCAGGGTGCTGGGATGGTGCCTCCTGCCCTGCAAACTCCAGCCCAGGGACCATCCCTGCTCCCCGGGCAGCCTGATGCCAAAGGAAGGCAGAGGTCAGGCTGGCTGGAGTCCTGTGGTCATCAGGTCCTGCCCTGGTGGGCCCCGGGAGGTGTGTGAGAGCAGGGACCAGGCAGGGGGAGGCCCAGGCCAGGCTGCCTGCCCTGCTAAGGCCAGTGGTCCTGGGGCCCAGGCAGGGTTGGGGTCAGCTGTGGGCAGTTCCCTTCCCCACCGTGTTGCTGCAAGCCCAGCAGAGCTGTGTGAGGGAGCAGAGAAGCAGCACACCCCAACATCACGGACTTCGAGACTCCAAGGGGGCTGGGACATGGTTGGCGGCATGGGTATGGGGGCAAAAATTGGCGCCCTGCCCGTGTGGGGACGGCTCGTCCCTCGCCGACTCTGGGCTTGTGAGGGAGGGCAGGCATGTGACAATCGTGGGTTTCTGGCCAACTCGGACCGTACCCATCCTCCGTCAGTCTCTTGCCCACCGTGGGGCCTGTTCCCAGCCGGATCCAGGCTGGCCCAGTCTTAATCTCCTCTGAATCAGTGCCAGCATGCCTATCGGGGGCCCAGCCACCCGCTTCCTGTCCCAGATCCCAGGAGCCAGAGGCTGGTCCGCACCCCGACAACAGCGCGACTGTGAGGCTGAGCCACGCGGCAGGGCCCCCGCCCTGGCCTGGTCCAAACAGTGCCCCTGTCTCCAAGGCGACACCTGGACCACCCATCCACAGGCCCTCGTGAGAGTCCACTAGCTTATCAGATGTCAGGAGGTGGCACCACCCAGTCCAGGCCTGGAGCTAAGCAGCCCAAGGGACCTGCCGGGGTGAAGGCTTTGGGATCACCCAGCAGCCCTTGCGTGGCTTCCTGCAGTACTGCCTCACTGGAGTGGGTCTTGTCGCAGAGTTTGCCTCAAGGGGTACACCTGCTCGCCCCCCGGCCCCTGTGCTCCTCCCCCGCCCACAGCTTGCCAGGGGTCCGGGCCATGCACAGCCGTGTCCACTTGAGGGCCTCCCGAGTCCAGGAGTGCACAAGCAGTGGGCTGCAAGGAGGCCCCTGCAGTGGGGAGGCCAGCTCAGAGCCAGTGGGGCCAGCCACGACCCCACGTGGGCTTGTGTGCCAAGTAGGGGCTGGGCAGTGCAGGCCAAACACCCCGTGATGCCCTGGCTGGTTTAAGCCAGTTCAGGAACTGGGGGTTGGGAAGCCTGGTCCAGGTTGGCATTCACCATGCAGGGTGTCGGTTCCCCCTGGCTTGGATCTTACGGTGACCCCAGAGAGCGTCACGTGGGGCTGTGTCTGAGAAGGAGCGTGGCCTGGAGCTGGCCGGGGCTGCCCGCAGTAGTCAGTCGGCCACCTGGTGACGTGGCCGTGGCCTTGGCCACACAGCATGCACCCCCTTCTAGGCCAGACTGGTGAGTCAGCTGGGCTAGGGGTCAGGGTGTGGGTCCCGGCTGGGCGGCCACTGCCTTCCTGGGAACATGAGGAGGGCAGGCCCAGGCTCACCCACACTGGCCTTGGTTTTGGTCCCTTGTGGCGTCCCCCGGGTCCCCAGCACCTGTCGGTGCAGCACAGCCCTCTGGAGCCTCCTCAGGGAGATTTCACCGTCCGCTCCTGCCCTGGACACCGGGCCCCCATGAGGCCACCCAGCATCCGTCCTCGGCTTCTGCTCAGGGCGCCGCGGCATCTGAAGAGCCCGCTGTGTGGGAGGGCATGGACTCACCGCGTCACCGCTGCACTGCCGCTCCACTGCGGTCACTTGGCCACTCGCACGTCCTGTCACTGAATCATTCACTTTCTCTCACCAAGTCATTAATTCAGTCACTCATTCATGAAAGCATTCACACATTTGCTCCGGGCGCCCCCTCCCCGCCATCTCCAAGCGCCAGAACGAGTGGGGGCCAGCACAGGAAGGTCTGGACCGGAGGAGCTGTGACTGGCCCAGCAGAGCAGGGAGCAAATGCTTGGAACGAACCAGAAGCTTCCCTGACCCAAGGCCCTCCCAACCCTGCCTCTCCCTTTGGTGTCTGCTTGGGGGCTCCCTGGACAGCCCCAGGAGCTGTGGCTAGTGGGTCCCCCAGGTGCTGTGGCGTCTCCAAGGCCCAGTTGTGGCCACTAGAGTGAACCCAGGGAAGGCCCAGGAGGGGGCCGTGTGGGGGAGATGCTTGCAGACCTGGACTAGGGGGCGCCCTCGGGGAGCCAGGCCTCACCTCCGGACACGCCCACCTCCGCCCGCCACTGGCCTCTGGCCTCTGGCCAGCCCCAGGTGAGTGCCCACTGTTTACCCGGGTGAGGGGAACTGCGGGTGCGCCCCGCCCACCCACGTGAAGCTGCTGGGGCCAGAGTCGGCTCCGGGGCTACAAAAGGCCGCTGCAGACTCGGGTCCCTCCTCAGAGCCTGTGCCTTGGGGAGCTCTCCCCACACTCCACGCCATGGCCGTCGGCCGGAGGAAAGTGGCCCCGCTCTGGGCCCTGGCTCTGGCCCTGGCCTGCGCCCAGCTCTCAGGTAAGATGGGAAAGGCTGCTCTTCCAAAGCTGCTGCTGGCCATGGCACAGAGCCCCTGGCCAGTCCCCCGAGTGGGCAGTGGGCAGGGTGCTTGCCTGGGAACTGGGCAAGCTCGATGTGGCCATGAGGGGCTCCCACCCTTAGTGCCTTCCCCTGGCCCTCTGCTTCAGGGCTCAGGAAGGACTGGGGCCTGGCTGCTCCCTGAAGTCCCCGGGTCCCTGCCACACCCTGCAGCCCTTGCCCACCAGTGGGTGACCCCTGGCCAGGACACTTGCCTGCTGCCTGGCCTGGCCAGTTGTTCTTTAACCCCACCATGCATGCCCAGCTTGGGTAACTGGTAGGGAGGGCATGAGGCCCATGGGCAGCTCCTGTGCCTGGGGTGGACGGGGAGTGGGCAGGTACTAGGCATAGGCACTTCGCCCCTGCCAGGGAACATGGAGCAACCAGGCCAGTCAAGGGTCTGCTGCCCCAGTGCTGGCTAGCACAGCCTAGGCCCCCTGCCTCTGCTCCCCTCACTCCCAGTCACAGCCAAGATTTCTGGGCCTATCTGTTTGCATGGGGGACTCTCTAGGGTCTCCCCTCAAAGCCCTGCTGGGCTCAGTGCCTCCCCTCACCTCCTGAGCCAGGAGCAGCCTGCGGGGCCCTGTCCACTGAGCCTGCAGCTGAGGCCAGCCCAGGGTCAGGGCTGCACCTGCTGGGCCAGCACTATCCTTCCGCATCAGCAGGCCCCTCGGACTATGTCTGGTTGCTTTAGGCATGGGGTCATAGCTGCCCAGGTCTTACTTGGGGCTCTACCAGGGCATTGCTGGGGTTCCCGCTGGGTGAAGCTAGTGGGATGTCCCAGGCCAGTGGAGGAGGAAGGTGGCCCCGTAGGGGGCACAGGGCCTGAGGGGGCAGTGAGGGACTCCCACTCCGTCCCCTGTGTCCCTGGAGCTCCAGGGTTGGCCGATGAGGAGGATCTTGTCCCTGTGGGAGAGTGGGTTCCTCCCAGCCTCACCCGGGACTCAGTGACAGAAGCAGCAGCTGGGAAGCCGGACTGGTGAAGGGTCCATGGCATGAGGTGGACCCCTCCCGCTGGACTGGGTCTGGGGATCCCGCCCCCTAAACCCTGCACATTTGTCACAACATGACCTTGGAACCACACAGCCCATCCCACTGCCCCGTGGCCACACCCTGATGGGCGTTCCCTTTAGTCCCCAGGGCTCCTGCCTCTGGGACCTGCAGGGTCAGGCCCCGTCCCCCTGTCTGAGCTGGGTTGTGGCTCACTTCCTCACATCTCCAACATGGAGACTGGGCTGACCACCGCACTTTCTTGGCAATGGCAGAGTGGCCCCTGGAGATGTGGGTTAGGATAAGGGGGTGCCCTCCTTGCTGGGGGCTCTATGGGACCCAGCTGACAGCCCCTGGCCCCCAGCTGGGCAGAGAGTGAGAGCTGCACCGCTGGCCAGCTGTGTTGCCCTCCCTCTGCTGTGCTGCCCCTGGTAGCTGGCAGCCTGCCTATACCATGCCTGCCCCGGGCTGCCCCTCAGGCCTGCCCCTTCCTCCACAGGCCATGCCCAGAGTGGCTCCTCGGAACCCAGCTTCACCTACACTGACCTCCTTGCCACCCCACAGGCGTCCAGCGGTGAGTGCCAGCCTTCTGTCGCCCCTGGCCACCACACGTAGCTGTGCCCTGGCCCCTCCCTGACTGCCCCTCTCTGGCCATGCCCCCACGTCCCCAGAGGCCCTGCCACGTGGTTCCTGTCTCTGTCCCTCCCTGTTGAACCCCCGTCTCAATGAATGGAGCCTGCATCTTTGGGTTGGTCTCTGGCTGCTCTGTCCTCGGTAGGCCTGGCACAGGGGGCACAGGGGGACCCTCCAGCACATGAAGCCCTAAAACAAGAGGAACTCCAGGGGCCTCAAGGCAAGGCCTGTCCCTCCAGCTGTGTTCCTGCAAAGGGCCAGATGGGTCCAAGCCATGGGTGTTGATCCAGCAGTTCTCAAGGAGGCCCCACAGTCAGGTGGAACATTCTGGACTCCAGGAGAGCTGACAGCTCCCAGGGCTCCCTGGGGTGGGGGCCAGAGGACGAGGAAGGTCCTCAGGGAACAGGAACATGTAGCTGGCATGCCCCTTCTCTGCTTTCCCCTGTGAACACCCCATGGCCAGGGAGACCAGAGTCTACTCAGAGCCCCAGTCTTGAGGCCCTCCCGTGGCAGTGGGTCCACGCAACCTGCCAAGGCCACGAGCACCCCATGAGCCCTCGTCTTTGCAGGTGATCTCCTCCGGGCATCGACCGTGGCCTCCCCCCCAAGGACCATCCCTGTGGTGCCAGGTGAGAAACCCCAAGGTCCAGCCAGAGAAGGGGCTGGAAATGGGGCCTTGCCCTTCAACCCTGCAGTAAAGACACTGGGGTGTCTCCGTGCTGGGTGGGCATCCCATAGCTATGGAGAGGGTGTTCCCCACTTGCCAGCTCCCACAAGGGACAGGCTGTAGGACGGGCAGAGCTGGGGTGCCTCCAACGGCCGTGGTGGCTTTTGCTGCAGCTCCAGACCCCAAGCACAATGGCCGTGTGTGCAGCACCTGGGGCAACTTCCACTACAAGACCTTCGACGGCGCCGTCTTCCGCTTCCCCGGCCTCTGCAACTACGTGTTCTCCGCACACTGCGGCGATGCCTACGAGGACTTCAACATTCAGCTGCGTCGCGGCCTGCACAATGGCACCACCTCCCCAGGCAGGGTCACCATGAAGCTGCAGGGCCTGGTGGTCGAGCTGACCAACACTTCTGTCCTGGTCAACAGCCACCCGTGAGTGTGTGCCTACGGTGGCCCCAGGGGAGGAAGCAGTGTTTCCTGGGTGTGGGGCAGGGTGGGGGGCTTCCCCAGTGAGATGGACAGACTCCCCCCCGGGTCCTGGCCCCTCCCCAGTTCCTCAGTGACCCTAGGGCCCCAGGGTCGCCGTCCCCTTTCTGCTTTTGGTCCTGTGTCCCCTGCCTGCCCAAGGGCCCTCTGTTGGCCCACCACCGGCTCCTGAGCCCCAGCCCGTCTCCCCAGGGTGCAGCTCCCGTTCAGCCAGTCCGGGGTCTTCATAGAGCGCAGTGATGACTACCTGAAGGTGGTGGGCAAGCTAGGCCTGGTCTTCATGTGGAGCCAGGATGGCAGCCTTCTGGTGAGTGAGGGGCCGCGGGGCTTGGTTGGGGGGACGAGGGATGCTGTGCACCTGCAGCCGCTCCAGAAAAGGAGCAGAAAGTTCTGGGTGGAGGCGAGGTCAGATCCGGCCCCCATGGCAAGGGAGTGGGGATGCCAGGCCCCGGCAGGACCTTGTGAACCTGTACCCCCAGATGGTCCATCTGTGTGGCTTATGGCGAGGGGGTCTTCTTGGTGAGCCCCAAGTCTCTTTGGGGGGCCCTCAGTCCTAGACATCCCTACGGAGCACTTACCTGATGCCTCCTCCTGTTGTAGCTGGAGCTCGACTCTAAGTTTGCCAACAAGACCTGTGGGCTCTGCGGAGACTTCAACGGCAACCCCACGGCCAGCGAGTTCCTGTCCCACAGTAAGCAAGGCCCCGCGGCCACCGCAGCACTGTCCACGCCCCTCCTGGCGGCTGCAGGTCCATGCTACACACACAGTCCCAGCACAGACGCCTGTCCACACCCAGCACACAACCCAGCATACACACACACACCATCCTGTCTACACCTGGCACACACACACACACACACACACACACACACAGTCCTGTCCACACCCAGCACACACATGGTCCTGTCTACACCCGGCACACACACACACGCAGTCCTCTCCACACTCAGCACACACACACAGGCACACACACAGGCACACACACACATAGTCCTGTCCACACACAGCACACACACACACAGGCACACACAGGCGCACACACACACACACAGAGGCCTGTCCACACCCAGCACACACACACACACACACACACACACACACACACACACACACAGAGGCCTGTCCACACCCAGCACACACACCCAGCATACACACACAGCATCCTGTCTACACACAGCACACACATACAGGCACACACACACACACACACACACACACACAGAGTCCTGTCCACACCTAGCACACACACAGTCCTGTCTACACCTAGCACACACAGCCAGCATACACACACACTGTTCCTGTCTACACCTGGCACACACACACGGCACACACACACATGGCACACACACACACACTCAAAGGCGCACATATAGTCCTGACCCATGGCCACGCTGTGCACAGGAAACAAAGCACCTACTAGGTCTCTTGTTCTCCTCGTGACCCCTGGCCATCCACGACACTGCCCCTGCCTTCCTCTGCTGGGCCCTGGAAGCCCCACACAAGCCCCCCACGGGATATACAGCTGTGGTGGACCGGTTGTCCAGCAGGCCTGGCCAGCTCTCCCTGCGGCTCCTGGGGCTGAGTCCCAGCCTGGCTGGCAAGACCCCAGGGTCAAGCATTGGCTAGTGCTGGGCCACTGCCCTGTGACCCCAGGGCTCCCAGCCCTGTGCCGATTCCCTGTGGCTCTTCCCCTCTGGGTGTCCCATGCAGTGTGGATGGGACGGGTGGCCCCTGGGACCCTGCTGGTTAGCTGCATGCCAAGTCAGCCGTACCCCTGCAGACGCCAGGCTGAGCCCCATGGAGTTCGGGAACCTACAGAAATTTGATGGCCCCACCGAGCAGTGCCAGGACCCTGCCCCTGAGGGCAGGAGGAACTGCTCCACAAGCCCGGTGAGCCCTGCGTGCAGAGGGGTGCGGGAGGGCTCCCCCGGCCATGCAGGGGGCACGGAGGCAGACCCAGCTGCTCCTGGTTTTGCCACAGGGCGTCTGTGAGGAGCTGCTGAACGGCCCGCTGTTCTCGGGCTGCACGGAGCTGGTGAACGTGAGCAGCTACATCGAGGCCTGCAGGCAGGACCTGTGCCTGTGCGTCAGCACGGACCCCCAGACCTGCCTCTGCCACACCCTGGCCGAGTACTCCCGCCAGTGCGCCCACGCCGGGGGGCTGCCCCAGGACTGGCGGGGCCCCGACCTCTGCCGTGAGTGCCCCCACCCGGTCCTCCCCCTGCCAGGCTGTGCCACCCTGCCTGGCGTGCCCTAAACTGTCCCACTGCCCGCACAGCTCGCACATGTCCCCACAACATGGAGCACCATGAGTGCCGCTCGCCCTGTGCTGACACCTGCTCCAATCCTGAGCGCTCCCAGGTCTGCGAGGACCACTGTGTGGCCGGCTGCTTTTGCCCCGAGGGTGAGGAACACATGGATGTCCCCCATCCCTGCAAGGTGCCAGGCACTGGATGGTTGGGGAGCCTGTGGGTGCTGGGCCATCCCCTCCACAGTGGGCACCTGTCACACACCTGTCCACCCCACAGGGCTGGTGCTCGATGACATCGGCCAGGCTGGCTGTGTCGCTGTGTCCCAGTGCTCATGCACGTACAATGGGGCTACCTACGCCCCTGGAGCCAACTACTCCACGGACTGCAGAGAGTGGTAGGGGTCCTCGGGGGGCTGTGCCTGCTGAGGCCAGTGTGGCAGGGGCCAGCGGGCTGGGCTGGGCGCAGGGCAGCAGCACACAGCGGGTCTCCATCTCCACTGCTTTTAGCACCTGCATGGGAGGCCGCTGGAGCTGTCAGGACGTGCCGTGCCCCGGCACCTGTTCGGTGATGGGAGGCGCCCACTTCTCCACATTCGATGAGCGACAATACACGGTGCATGGGGACTGCAGCTATGTGCTGGCCAAGGTGAGGGAGTGCATGCAGCCGGGCACACCCAGCCTCCCCAGGCCGGGTCCATCACTGCCGCCCCCCATCCAAGCTCAAGCCACGCCCTAGGACATAACCCGGCTGCTGACTCAGCCTTTATCCCATCCTTCCGCCCTCGGATCCTATCTTCTGAGAGACAACATTTAGGGGTCCCAGGTCCTGAAACAAGCAAAACAGAAAACCTGGAGTTCCCCAACAACCATGGCCTGAGTCGGGGGGGTGCTGGTGTTGGGGTCCCTCCCGGCACTCTGTGTTGGTGTTGGGGTCCCTCGGCACTGTCCATCCTGGCAGGATGATATGTGTCCACCATGAGGTATCACACAAGGTCATGTCCTCCCCAAGCATCGCTGGGCTCTGTGCATCCCCGCGTAGGCACAGCCCCAGGCGGCTCTGCCCCACCGGGTGTCGCTCAGCGGCTGCCTGGCCGTCCCTGCAGGGCATGGGTCCTGAGAGTCCCTCTTCTCGGGCGCTTCGGGTGGGTAGCTGGGGCGACGGGACAGGGCTCTGTTGAGGCTGAGTGTGAGCCACCTGTTGCATTCCCAGTCCTGTAACAGCAGTACCTTCAGTGTGTTGGCGGAGCTGCGCAAGTGTGGGCTGACAGACAGCGAGACCTGCCTCAAGAGTGTGACGCTGAGCTTGGGCGGGGGGCACACGGTGAGTGTCCGCTGCAGCTGCGTCCAGGGCATGGGGGTTTTCTGAGTGACCCCGAGGCCCTCCACATCCATCTGATGGCTCTGCCGAAGCCCACCTCTATGGAGTGCAGGGCCCTCTCCACAGCCTTGCGAGGTGCTGGGAGACGTTGGCCACGACCTGGCCCTAACTCTGCTGACTGCTGTCTGCCCACAGGTGGTAGTGATCAGGGCCAGCGGGGAGGTATTTGTGAATCAGATCTATACCCAGCTGCCTGTCTCTGCAGGTGAGATGCCCCCTACCCTAACCAGGGCTGCCTGGTGCCCGGGCCCCTGCCCCCAGCTGAAGCCCCGGTCCTCTGTCCACAGCCAACGTCACCATCTTCAGGCCCTCCACCTTCTTCATTATCGCTCACACCAGTCTGGGCCTACAGCTGGACGTGCAGCTTGTGCCCACTATGCAGGTGTCTGTGCAGCTGGAGCCCGAGTTCCGTGGGCTGACATGCGGTAAGAGGGGGCTCTGTCCAGGCCTGAGCCCACCCTGGCTGGCGGGAGCCCTGGGACCTCAACGCCATCCTCCCCGCACCAGGCCTCTGCGGGAACTTCAACAGCGTGCAGGCTGACGACTTCCGGACCATGAGCGGCGTGGTGGAGGGTACGGCAGCTGCCTTCGTCAACACCTTCAAGACCCAGGCCTCCTGTCCCAACGTCAAGAGCCACTTTGAGGACCCCTGTTCTCTCAGCGTGGAGAATGGTACGTGAGCCCCCACCCCCAACTCAGCATGGCAAGTCCAAGGAAATGCTGCAGGCACCCAGGCCTGGGTGGGATGTGGAGCTGCCCCCTTCCTGTGGCTCCAGGGGGAGGCCGGAGGGAGCCCTGGTGGCCGTCCACGCTCTGGGCCTCGACAGGCTGGCCTCTCCAGGACCCCAGGTGGCCTCTGCCGGCGTGGAGGAGCCCCCAGCCCCAAGCTAGGAACAGCCGGGTGACATGCGTGTGGCTGACGGCCTCCCCTCTGTCCACAGAGAAGTTTGCCCAGCACTGGTGCTCGCGGCTGACCGATGCCAATGGCACCTTTGCCGAGTGCCACACTGCCGTGAACCCCAGCACCTACCACTCGGTAATGCCCACTGCTTCGGGAGGTGGGGAAGGTCCTGGACCAGGCGAGCGGGGAGCCGTGGCCCAGGGACCACCGGCACAGTGCTTGCTCCTCCCACAGCCCTCACGTCCACTCATTTCTTGTCACATGTCCACTGAGCATGTCCAGGCACAGGGTGAAACTGGGAGTTTGTAACCAGGCAGCAGGGGCAGAGACGAAGGACCATGGTCCAACAGAGAGTGAGGGGGACATGGGGGGCCCGACTGCTCCCTGACACCCGCCGGCCCCGCCCCCAGAACTGCCTCTTCGACACCTGCAACTGCGAGAAGAGCGAGGACTGCATGTGTGCAGCCCTGGCCTCCTACGTGCACGCCTGCGCGGCCAAGGGCGTGCTGCTGCGCGGCTGGCGGGACGGCGCCTGCAGTGAGTGTGCCCCAAGCCCGGCCTTCAGCCTGCTCTGCTGGGTGCTCCCCACCCCGGGTCCCTTAGGCTCTCATTCTGCATGCCAGGCCTGGAGGCCCAGCAGCAGGAGGCTGGCGTGCTCCCAGCAGGGGCCTGGGCTTCCGTACCCTGCCTCCTGAGGGCCACCCTCTCTCCACCACCCTGCAGCAAAGCATGTGACTGCCTGCCCCAAGTCCATGGTTTACCACTACAACATCAGCGCTTGCCAGCCCACCTGCCGCAGCCGCAGCGAGCCCGACCTCACCTGCAGCATTAACTTCGTGCCCGTGGACGGCTGCGCCTGCCCCGAGGGCACCTTCTTGGACGATGCGGGCAAGTGCGTGGAGGCCAGCAGCTGTCCCTGCTACCACAGCGGCTCTGTGGTCCCCAACGGCGAGTCTGTGCACGATGGTGGGGCCATCTGGTAGGTCCCCTGGGGGCAGGCGGGAGGGGCCTGGGAGGCTCTTGGGCCTCGAAGGGAGGCATGACCGCTCTCCCCCCACAGCACCTGCACACAGGGGACGCTGACCTGCATTGGCGGCCGGGTCCCTGCCCCAGGTGAGCTCTGAGGGACAGCCTGCTGCCGGCTCACCGGCTTCTACCTGCCCTGCATGTCCGGGTCCCACTGCGCTTAGCCAGGGGGAGGGATGTGGTCCTCTCCACACACTCACCACCATGTCACATTGTGTGCCACACAAACTTACACACCATGTCACATGCATTGCCACACTCGTATACCATATCAACACACAGGCACACAGCAGAGAACCCTCCAGGTGCTCTAGTGAAGTGCAGCTGTGGCTGTGGGGACTTGCATGTCCTGGCCAGAGCCCCTGCCGGGTCCCACCCAGCGAGCCTGGTGCGGGGTGGGCTGCGATCCCCTGAGCACCCCCTTTTCCTGCCAGTGTGTGATGCGCCCATGGTCTTCTTTGACTGCCGCAATGCCACGTCCGGGGCCACCGGCGCCGGCTGCCAGAAGAGCTGCCACACCCTGGACATGGACTGTGTGAGTGCGCAGTCCCTCCCGGTGTCCCCGTGACCCCAACCATCCTGGCCTGCCCAGGGCACTGTGATGACTGTTTTGGTGCGAGGATCCCATATTGGTCCCAGGGCTCCACAGGCCCTGCAGAGGTCCGCTGATCCGTGCGCTCTGGCCCTGCAGTACAGCTCCCAGTGTGTGTCTGGCTGTGTGTGCCCCGACGGGCTGGTGGCTGACGGCCTTGGCGGCTGCGTTGCTGAGGAGGACTGTCCCTGTGTGCACAATGAGGCCAGCTACAGGCCTGGAGAGACCATCTGGACAGGGTGCAACACCTGGTATGTGGGCAAGTGACACCCCGGCCACGAGCCTGGCATGGGGGGGGGACTGGGGCAGCCCCAGCCATGGAGATCCCCGCCTGGCCTGATTCCTGGTTTCCGCGCAGCACCTGTGAGAACAGGAAGTGGCAGTGCTCGGATGAACCCTGCCTGGCCACCTGTGCCGTCTACGGGGACGGCCACTACCTGACCTTCGACGGGCGGCGCTACACCTTCAGCGGGGACTGCCAGTACACTCTGTTACAGGTGTGGATGGGGGCCCCTGGGAACACACAGCCAACCTCCTCTGCCATGGGGTTCCCAGCTCCCTACAGCCTCTTGTGCCCTCAGGACCAGTGTGGGGGCAACAGCAGCGCCCAGGATGCCTTCCGTGTCGTCACGGAGAACGTGCCCTGTGGCACCACAGGGACCACCTGCTCCAAGGCCATCAAGATCTTCCTGGGGGTGAGTGGGCGCGGCTGGCGGGGCGCCAGGACAGGTGCTGGGGGGCCGCAGGCCGGCTGACCTGTGGGGCGCTGTTACCGTGCAGAGCTACGAGCTGAAGCTGAGCGATGGCAAGGTGGAAGTGGAGGCGAAGGGCAAGGGGCAGGAGGCTCCCTACACCATCCGCCAGAAGGGCATCTTCCTGGTGGTGGACACGGACCTCGGCCTGGTGCTGCTGTGGGACAGAAAGACCACCCTGTTCCTCCGACTCAGCCCTGAGTTCAAGGTGAGGCCCCGGCGTGGCCACTGCCTCACAGGAAGCTTGGGGTGTGAGTGGAGTGTGGACAGCTGGAGCAGGTGTGAGACTGAGCCCCAGGGAGGGCAGCTGGGAGAGGCCACTGCTGGGGCCACAGTCCTGGCACGGATTCTCTTGGGGACACAGAGCCTCAGGGTCCCAAGTGGGCAGGCAGGGCTCGGGGCATCACCCCTGAGCTCGGCAGCCTTCTGTGGGCTCTGTGTGACCCCCCCAGCTGTGGTCTGTCCTCAGCTCACAGCCTCCTCCTCCCTGTGTGTGGGTGGGTCCACACCACCTTTCCACAGGCTCCAGCCTGGGCTCCATGCCAGGTTGAGGCTGAGGGAGGGAACAGGCAGCACTGCAGGGCACGGCCAGCCAGGCACGGCCAGGGGACAAGACCGTCATCAGTCACCTCCTACTATCTGGGCTCATCCTGGGGAAGCCAGGGGGCAGTGTTCCACCCACCCCTATGCTGGGGTCTGCAGCCCCTCCTGTGCCCCCAAGGCCCCAGGCCCACGGGTCTCTGCACCTCTCAGGGCAGGGTCTGCGGCCTGTGTGGGAACTTTGACGACAACGCAGTCAACGACTTCACCACACGGAGCCAGTCCGTGGTGGGCGATGCCCTGGAGTTCGGGAACAGCTGGAAGTCCTCGCCGTCCTGCCCGGACGCCCAGGCGACCCGGGATGCCTGCACTGCCAACCCCTACCGCAAGTCCTGGGCCCAGAAGCAATGCAGCATCCTCAACAGTGCCACCTTCGCCGCCTGCCATGCCCACGTATGGCCCTGGGGGATCGGGGGTGCTAGGGATGGCTTGGGGCATGGTGGGTAGCACTCAGCAGAGGACAGCAGGCATGGGTTCCGTCAGACAGGTGGATCCAGGGCCTTCACCGTGAAGACGCTGGAGAGGGCCCCAGGCAGCCAGGGCCTCCAGGCCAGCCAGGAGCAGTGTCAGGAGAGGCTGAGCCCGGCCTGACAGCCACTAGGGTGGGGCTGGGGAGGTGCCAATTCGCTCTTCTGAGCCAGGCCCGGGACACAGCAGCCTGATGTTGTCACCTGAACTCCCTGTCCCCCAGGTGGAGCCTGGCGAGTACTACGAGGCCTGCGTGCAGGACGCCTGCGCCTGTGACTCGGGGGGTGACTGTGAGTGCTTCTGCACCGCCGTGGCCGCCTACGCCCAGGCCTGCCATGAGGTGGGCGTGTGCGTGTCCTGGAGGAGCCCGGATGTCTGCCGTGAGTGCTCAGGGCGGGCACCAGGGGCAAGGCTGGCACAGGCTCCGGGATGCACTGCTGGGGGGAGTGCCCGAAGGGAAGTCGGGGAGGGTGCGGGTTTGCCCCGGCAGCCATGCCAGGCTCTAGGATGCAAAGCTGCATGCTGCCAGGGCTGGAGATCCCCAAGTCAGGTGCCTGTCTGCACACCCCACCCCCGCTGCTGCGGCTGAACCCCCTCTCCCCCACAGCGCTGTTCTGTGATTTCTACAACCCCGAGGGCCACTGTGAGTGGCACTACCAGCCATGCGGGGCGCCCTGCATGCGCACATGCCAGAACCCCAACGGAGAGTGCCTGCACAGCGTGGCCGGTTTGGAAGGTGGGTGGGGCCCCTGACTGCACGCCCCCCCGAGCTATGTCCCCTACCCTGGGCGAGGCAGCCAGGTGGCCAGGCTGCAGGGACTCAGTGTGCTGTGTGGCCTGCAGGCTGCTACCCCAAGTGCCCATCGACGGCACCCATCTTTGATGAGGATGAAATGAAGTGTGTGAGCACGTGCCCACCCAAACCCTCTGTACCACGCTGCCATGTCCATGGGAAGTCATACCGGCCAGGTGCAACGGTACCCTCGGATGAGAACTGTCACTCCTGGTGAGTGGACGGGATGGCAGGGCAAGGGGCCCAGGGTGCGGTGGACGCCACTCCGGCCATTCTCTGTGGCCTTGTGCCTGCAAGGGCCAGAAGGCTGCACTGGCCTGGGTCCCTGTGGAACCAGCAGAAATGCCTATAACTGGAAACCCTGGGGGAGCACCGCTTATTCTAGTGGGGGAGCCTGGAAGAGGTGGGCAGCGGGCAGCAGAGAGAGCTGGACGTCCCCAGAATCCCCACGTGGGGCAAAGTGGCAGCAGTTCAGCCCTCACCTCCACCATTCATGGTGTTTGGGGGTCCATGAGTGTGTGAGTGTGGGCCAGTGGCCCTCGGGGGCCCCGCGTGCCGCCCAGACACCTCTCCCTTCTCTGCCCAGTGTCTGCACCGAGAACGGCGTGCGCTGCTCCTACGACAGCAAGGGTAAGCAGCATCGCCTCCTGGGCACAGGGGGAGCAGGGGTCCCCATGTCTGCCACCACCCACGCCTGATGGGCCGCCCCCGTGTCCCCGCAGCCTGCGTCTGCACCTACAGCGGGCAGCAGTATCAGCCAGGGAGCATCATCTACGACACGACCGATGGCGTGGGCGGCTGCATAACGGCCCGCTGTGAGGGCAACGGCACCATCCACAGGACCACCTCCGCCTGCAGCCCCACCACGGCCGCGTCCTCGACCCCCTTCGCCTTCTCCACGGCTCCGCCGGGTAAGACGGGGCAGGACAAGGCCAGGCTCTGCACTGCTTCTGCTGGCCACAGCTCCGTCCTGCACCGGGCGCTGGCCCTGCTCTGGGCCCTGCAACTGGACACAGGCACGGCTTGGTGTTAGATGGTACCACCATCCTGCACTCAGCAACAGCTGGGCCTAGCCTCAGCCGGGTGGCACTGGCAGTGCCAGCAGGCTCCAGAGGAACCTGGCAGGCCATCAGGGTGCCGTAGAGGTGTCCTAAGGGTGTCTTAGGCCTTTCGACTATGAACATGACTCGTGTGGGAGTTGGAACAATTCGGAGATCCTCCTCACATGTCAGATCAGATGCTCAGATCAGCTGCTATGCGCACACTCACACCGGCTCACCCTTGACCTGCTAACCCCCGACCTGCCCACTCCCTGCTTACTGTCACCTGCTTGCCCACCTGAATATCCTTGGGGCAGTGCCCACAGGGCAGCCGGCAAGGCACAGGCCCAGGACACAGGAGTGGCCAGCGGAGGAGCTCAGCACAGCCCCGATGCTCAGTCTCTGCCTCCTCTTCTCCCTACAGCGGTGAGCTCCGCTCCTGTCCTCAGCACCAGACACATCCCAAGCGGCCCCGTGTCTACCGCCATGAGCAAGTCTCCCAGGACAGTGCCTACGACTGTCCCCGTGACCGCCCCCACAGCCTGCGGGGAGCAGTGCCTGTGGTCCCCCTGGTTGGACGTCAGCCGACCCGGACGGGGCAATGACAGTGGTGATTATGATACGCTGGACAACCTGCGTGCCCACGGCTACCGCATTTGCCAGGCACCGAGGGAGGTGGAGTGCCGGGCCGAGGACGCACCTGGCGTGCCTCTGTCCATCCTGGGCCAGCGCGTACAGTGCAGCCCAGATGTTGGGCTGAGCTGCCACAACAGGGAGCAGGCGTCCGGTCAGTGCCGCAACTACCAGATCAGGGTGCAGTGCTGCTCTCCACGGGACTGCCAGGAGCCTGGTCCAGCCACGCAACCCACCACCTCCAGCACAGCCCAGACGGGTGGTTCTCCTGCCCCTGGAATCACAAGGCGAACCACAGTTACCGCGGCTAGCGCCACAACAGCGCCAAGCACCACCCACGCGCTCAGCCCGAGGTCGGGGAAGAACACAGCCCGGACAACGTCCTCTGCGACCAGCCACACCCAAGAGACCTCTGCAGGCACCCACGAGCCGACGCCCTCTGAGCCCAGCCGAGTGTCCTGCGTGCGGGAGATCTGCAACTGGACACAGTGGATTGATGGCAGCTACCCAGTGTACGGCGAAAACGGCGGAGACTTCGACACTTTTCAGAACCTGAGAGCCAAGGGTTACAAGTTCTGCAAAACGCCTTCGAACGTGCAGTGCAGGGCCGCGTTCTTCCCCAACACGCCCCTGGATGAACTGGAACAGGTGGTGACCTGCAACAGAGAAATCGGGCTCCTGTGCCTGAACAAGGACCAACTGCCACCCATCTGCTACAACTACGAGATCCGTATTCAGTGCTGTGACATCGTGGATGATTGCCGGGGAGAAAGCACGGTTCACACGGAGACCGAGAGCAGCACTGCCACACCCACAACCAGGACCAGAGGCATGCCCTCACCCACACAGCGGCTGGGCACCACGAACTGGAGGAAGACCACGACACACAGTGGGACAACAAGCATAATCCACACGGCCAACTCACTCATGCCTACAGACACCTCCACAACAGGAAGCAGAACCACCACTACAGGGACAGCAAGATCAACCTCCACGACCAGCACAGAGACAACCTCAGAGCCGAGGAGCACCCATACCTCCACTTCAAGAACCACCACAACCTCAACAGCGACAACAAGTTCAACCACTGTGTCCCACACAGAGACAACCTCAGCACCTAGCACCACCCATGCCTCCACTTCAGGAACCACTTCAGCTTCTACAGCAACACCAGGAACAACCACCATGTCTCACACAGAACCAACCACTGTGCCGGGGACTATACACACCTCCACATCAGGAACCACCACTACAGCTTCTACAGCAACAACAGGAACAACCTCCGTGTCCCACACAGAGACAACCTCAGCGCTTAGGACCACCCATGCCTCCACAGCAGGAACCACCACAACGTCTCTTCCTGTAACCAGCTCAACCCATGCCTCTACAGCCACATCCACTCACTCCCAAACCACAAGCTCTAAGTGCCAGCCACAATGCTCATGGACCAAGTGGTTTGATGTGGACTTCCCGACCCCAGGTAGCCACGGAGGTGACAGGGAGACCTACGACAACATCCTCAGCCACGGTGAGAAGATCTGCCAACAACCAGAGCACATCCGGTCTGTCGAATGCAGGGCCGAGAGCTACCATGATGTGAGCATTGAGCGCCTGGGCCAGGTGGTGCGCTGTGACCCAGATGTGGGCCTGGTGTGCCACAACCGCGACCAGGAAGGAGCTGGTGGCATGTGTCTCAACTATGAAGTGCGTGTGCTGTGCTGCGAGATGCCACAGAACTGCCCTCCTACCACCACCCCAGAGCCGACCACCACCAGTACCACCCACCGCACCTCATCTGTGGGGACAGGCACATCTCCCTCCATGTCCCACACAGAAACAACCTCTAAGCCTAGCACCACACACACCACCATGTCAGGAACCAGTATGACCTCAACTGGGACAGCAAGACCAACTGTGTCCCACACAGAGACAACCTCTAAGCCTAGCACCACACACACCTCCACTTCAGGAACCACCACAACCTCAACAGCGACAACAAGTTCAACCACTGTGTCCCACACAGAGACAACCTCAGCACCTAGGACCACACACACCTCCACTTCAGGAACCACTTCAGCTTCTACAGCAACACCAGGAACAACCACCATGTCTCACACAGAACCAACCTCTGTGCCGAGGACTATACACACCTCCACTTCAGGAACCACCACAACCTCAACAGGGACAACGAGTTCAACCTCCGTGTCCCACACAGAGACAACCTCAGCGCCTAGGACCACCCATACCTCCACTTCAGGAACCACCACAATGTCTGTTCCTGTAACCAGCTCAAGCCATGCCTCTACCACAGCCTCCGTGTCCCACACAGAAAGAACCTCTAAGCCTAGTACCTTCCACACGTCAGGAACCAGCAAGACCTCAACAGGGACAGCAAGGCCAACTTCCTTGACCCATACAGAGACAACCACTGTGCCGAGGACTATACACACCTCCACATCAGGAACCACCACTACAGCTTCTACAGCAACAACAGGAACAACCTCCGTGTCCCACACAGAGACAACCTCAGCGCTTAGGACCACCCATGCCTCCACAGCAGGAACCACCACAATGTCTCTTCCTGTAACCAGCTCAACCCATGCCTCTACCACAGCCACATCCACTCACTCCCAAACCACAAGCTCTAAGTGCCAGCCACAATGCTCATGGACCAAGTGGTTTGATGTGGACTTCCCGACCCCAGGTAGCCACGGAGGTGACAGGGAGACCTACGACAACATCCTCAGCCACGGTGAGAAGATCTGCCAACAACCAGAGCACATCCGGTCTGTCGAATGCAGGGCCGAGAGCTACCATGATGTGAGCATTGAGCGCCTGGGCCAGGTGGTGCGCTGTGACCCAGATGTGGGCCTGGTGTGCCACAACCGCGACCAGGAAGGAGCTGGTGGCATGTGTCTCAACTATGAAGTGCGTGTGCTGTGCTGCGAGATGCCACAGAACTGCCCTCCTACCACCACCCCAGAGCCGACCACCACCAGTACCACCCACCGCACCTCATCTGTGGGGACAGGCACATCTCCCTCCATGTCCCACACAGAAACAACCTCTAAGCCTAGCACCACACACACCACCATGTCAGGAACCAGTATGACCTCAACTGGGACAGCAAGACCAACTGTGTCCCACACAGAGACAACCTCTAAGCCTAGCACCACACACACCTCCACTTCAGGAACCACCACAACCTCAACAGCGACAACAAGTTCAACCACTGTGTCCCACACAGAGACAACCTCAGCACCTAGCACCACCCACACCTCCACTTCAGGAACCACTTCAGCTTCTACAGCAACACCAGGAACAACCACCATGTCTCACACAGAACCAACCTCTGTGCCGAGGACTATACACACCTCCACTTCAGGAACCACCACAACCTCAACAGGGACAACGAGTTCAACCTCCGTGTCCCACACAGAGACAACCTCAGCGCCTAGGACCACCCATGCCTCCACAGCAGGAACCACCACAATGTCTGTTCCTGTAACCAGCTCAAGCCATGCCTCTACCACAGCCTCCGTGTCCCACACAGAAAGAACCTCTAAGCCTAGTACCTTCCACACGTCAGGAACCAGCAAGACCTCAACAGGGACAGCAAGGCCAACTTCCTTGACCCATACAGAACCAACCACTGTGCCGGGGACTATACACACCTCCACATCAGGAACCACCACTACAGCTTCTACAGCAGCAACAGGAACAACCTCCGTGTCCCACACAGAGACAACCTCAGCGCTTAGGACCACCCATGCCTCCACAGCAGGAACCACCACAATGTCTCTTCCTGTAACCAGCTCAACCCATGCCTCTACAGCCACATCCACTCACTCCCAAACCACAAGCTCTAAGTGCCAGCCACAATGCTCATGGACCAAGTGGTTTGATGTGGACTTCCCGACCCCAGGTAGCCACGGAGGTGACAGGGAGACCTACGACAACATCCTCAGCCACGGTGAGAAGATCTGCCAACAACCAGAGCACATCCGGTCTGTCGAATGCAGGGCCGAGAGCTACCATGATGTGAGCATTGAGCGCCTGGGCCAGGTGGTGCGCTGTGACCCAGATGTGGGCCTGGTGTGCCACAACCGCGACCAGGAAGGAGCTGGTGGCATGTGTCTCAACTATGAAGTGCGTGTGCTGTGCTGCGAGATGCCACAGAACTGCCCTCCTACCACCACCCCAGAGCCGACCACCACCAGTACCACCCACCGCACCTCATCTGTGGGGACAGGCACATCTCCCTCCATGTCCCACACAGAAACAACCTCTAAGCCTAGCACCACACACACCACCATGTCAGGAACCAGTATGACCTCAACTGGGACAGCAAGACCAACTGTGTCCCACACAGAGACAACCTCTAAGCCTAGCACCACACACACCTCCACTTCAGGAACCACCACAACCTCAACAGCGACAACAAGTTCAACCACTGTGTCCCACACAGAGACAACCTCAGCACCTAGGACCACACACACCTCCACTTCAGGAACCACTTCAGCTTCTACAGCAACACCAGGAACAACCACCATGTCTCACACAGAACCAACCTCTGTGCCGAGGACTATACACACCTCCACTTCAGGAACCACCACAACCTCAACAGGGACAACGAGTTCAACCTCCGTGTCCCACACAGAGACAACCTCAGCGCCTAGGACCACCCATACCTCCACTTCAGGAACCACCACAATGTCTGTTCCTGTAACCAGCTCAAGCCATGCCTCTACCACAGCCTCCGTGTCCCACACAGAAAGAACCTCTAAGCCTAGTACCTTCCACACGTCAGGAACCAGCAAGACCTCAACAGGGACAGCAAGGTCAACTTCCTTGACCCATACAGAGACAACCACTGTGCCGAGGACTATACACACCTCCACATCAGGAACCACCACTACAGCTTCTACAGCAACAACAGGAACAACCTCCGTGTCCCACACAGAGACAACCTCAGCGCTTAGGACCACCCATGCCTCCACAGCAGGAACCACCACAACGTCTCTTCCTGTAACCAGCTCAACCCATGCCTCTACAGCCACATCCACTCACTCCCAAACCACAAGCTCTAAGTGCCAGCCACAATGCTCATGGACCAAGTGGTTTGATGTGGACTTCCCGACCCCAGGTAGCCACGGAGGTGACAGGGAGACCTACGACAACATCCTCAGCCACGGTGAGAAGATCTGCCAACAACCAGAGCACATCCGGTCTGTCGAATGCAGGGCCGAGAGCTACCATGATGTGAGCATTGAGCGCCTGGGCCAGGTGGTGCGCTGTGACCCAGATGTGGGCCTGGTGTGCCACAACCGCGACCAGGAAGGAGCTGGTGGCATGTGTCTCAACTATGAAGTGCGTGTGCTGTGCTGCGAGATGCCACAGAACTGCCCTCCTACCACCACCCCAGAGCCGACCACCACCAGTACCACCCACCGCACCTCATCTGTGGGGACAGGCACATCTCCCTCCATGTCCCACACAGAAACAACCTCTAAGCCTAGCACCACACACACCACCATGTCAGGAACCAGTATGACCTCAACTGGGACAGCAAGACCAACTGTGTCCCACACAGAGACAACCTCTAAGCCTAGCACCACACACACCTCCACTTCAGGAACCACCACAACCTCAACAGCGACAACAAGTTCAACCACTGTGTCCCACACAGAGACAACCTCAGCACCTAGCACCACCCACACCTCCACTTCAGGAACCACTTCAGCTTCTACAGCAACACCAGGAACAACCACCATGTCTCACACAGAGACAACCTCTGTGCCAAGGACTATACACACCTCCACTTCAGGAACCACCACAACCTCAACAGGGACAACGAGTTCAACCTCCGTGTCCCACACAGAGACAACCTCAGCGCCTAGGACCATCCATACCTCCACTTCAGGAACCACCACAATGTCTGTTCCTGTAACCAGCTCAAGCCATGCCTCTACCACAGCCTCCGTGTCCCACACAGAAAGAACCTCTAAGCCTAGTACCTTCCACACGTCAGGAACCAGCAAGACCTCAACAGGGACAGCAAGGTCAACTTCCTTGACCCATACAGAGACAACCACTGTGCCGAGGACTATACACACCTCCACATCAGGAACCACCACTACAGCTTCTACAGCAACAACAGGAACAACCTCCGTGTCCCACACAGAGACAACCTCAGCGCTTAGGACCACCCATGCCTCCACAGCAGGAACCACCACAACGTCTCTTCCTGTAACCAGCTCAACCCATGCCTCTACAGCCACATCCACTCACTCCCAAACCACAAGCTCTAAGTGCCAGCCACAATGCTCATGGACCAAGTGGTTTGATGTGGACTTCCCGACCCCAGGTAGCCACGGAGGTGACAGGGAGACCTACGACAACATCCTCAGCCACGGTGAGAAGATCTGCCAACAACCAGAGCACATCCGGTCTGTCGAATGCAGGGCCGAGAGCTACCATGATGTGAGCATTGAGCGCCTGGGCCAGGTGGTGCGCTGTGACCCAGATGTGGGCCTGGTGTGCCACAACCGCGACCAGGAAGGAGCTGGTGGCATGTGTCTCAACTATGAAGTGCGTGTGCTGTGCTGCGAGATGCCACAGAACTGCCCTCCTACCACCACCCCAGAGCCGACCACCACCAGTACCACCCACCGCACCTCATCTGTGGGGACAGGCACATCTCCCTCCATGTCCCACACAGAAACAACCTCTAAGCCTAGCACCACACACACCTCCACTTCAGGAACCACCACAACCTCAACAGCGACAACAAGTTCAACCACTGTGTCCCACACAGAGACAACCTCTAAGCCTAGCACCACACACACCTCCACTTCAGGAACCACTTCAGCTTCTACAGCAACACCAGGAACAACCACCATGTCTCACACAGAACCAACCTCTGTGCCGAGGACTATACACACCTCCACATCAGGAACCACCACAACCTCAACAGGGACAACGAGTTCAACCTCCGTGTCCCACACAGATACAACCTCAGCGCCTAGGACCACCCATACCTCCACTTCAGGAACCACCACAATGTCTGTTCCTGTAACCAGCTCAAGCCATGCCTCTACCACAGCCTCCGTGTCCCACACAGAAAGAACCTCTAAGCCTAGTACCTTCCACACGTCAGGAACCAGCAAGACCTCAACAGGGACAGCAAGGTCAACTTCCTTGACCCATACAGAGACAACCACTGTGCCGAGGACTATACACACCTCCACATCAGGAACCACCACTACAGCTTCTACAGCAACAACAGGAACAACCTCCGTGTCCCACACAGAGACAACCTCAGCGCTTAGGACCACCCATGCCTCCACAGCAGGAACCACCACAATGTCTCTTCCTGTAACCAGCTCAACCCATGCCTCTACCACAGCCACATCCACTCACTCCCAAACCACAAGCTCTAAGTGCCAGCCACAATGCTCATGGACCAAGTGGTTTGATGTGGACTTCCCGACCCCAGGTAGCCACGGAGGTGACAGGGAGACCTACGACAACATCCTCAGCCACGGTGAGAAGATCTGCCAACAACCAGAGCACATCCGGTCTGTCGAATGCAGGGCCGAGAGCTACCATGATGTCAGCATTGAGCGCCTGGGCCAGGTGGTGCGCTGTGACCCAGATGTGGGCCTGGTGTGCCACAACCGCGACCAGGAAGGAGCTGGTGGCATGTGTCTCAACTATGAAGTGCGTGTGCTGTGCTGCGAGATGCCACAGAACTGCCCTCCTACCACCACCCCAGAGCCGACCACCACCAGTACCACCCACCGCACCTCATCTGTGGGGACAGGCACATCTCCCTCCATGTCCCACACAGAAACAACCTCTAAGCCTAGCACCACACACACCACCATGTCAGGAACCAGTATGACCTCAACTGGGACAGCAAGACCAACTGTGTCCCACACAGAGACAACCTCTAAGCCTAGCACCACACACACCTCCACTTCAGGAACCACCACAACCTCAACAGCGACAAGTTCAACCACTGTGTCCCACACAGAGACAACCTCAGCACCTAGGACCACACACACCTCCACTTCAGGAACCACTTCAGCTTCTACAGCAACACCAGGAACAACCACCATGTCTCACACAGAACCAACCTCTGTGCCGAGGACTATACACACCTCCACATCAGGAACCACCACAACCTCAACAGGGACAACGAGTTCAACCTCCGTGTCCCACACAGAGACAACCTCAGCGCCTAGGACCACCCATACCTCCACTTCAGGAACCACCACAATGTCTGTTCCTGTAACCAGCTCAACCCATGCCTCCTCAGCCACATCCACTCACTCCCAAACCACAAGCTCTAAGTGCCAGCCACAATGCTCATGGACCAAGTGGTTTGATGTAGACTTCCCGACCCCAGGTAGCCACGGAGGTGACAGGGAGACCTACGACAACATCCTCAGCCACGGTGAGAAGATCTGCCAACGGCCAGAATACATCGTACAGCTCGAATGCAGGGCCGAGAGCTACCATGATGTGAGCATTGAGCGCCTGGGCCAGGTGGTGCGCTGTGACCCCGATGTGGGCCTGGTGTGCCACAACCGTGACCAGGAGGGAGCTGGTGGCATGTGTCTCAACTATGAAGTGCGTGTGCTGTGCTGCGAGACGCCCCAGAACTGCCCTTCCGAGACACCAGCTGTAACATTTTCTCCAACTCTTTGGACTTCTACTCCAGCCTCTGTCCCTGGTTGCTTCTGCAGTGTGTCCGGACATCTGTACCCTGCAGGTCAGTGTGCCCCCTGCTGGTGCTCTGGTGCCCTTTGGGCCTTCCTCCACTTGTCCCAGTAGATTGTGGAGTTTAAACCAGGTATTGCTTCCTTCGGGACACCCTCTCCTCTGCAGGCCACCAGTTCCTTCAGATTGCATCCTCCTCCCCTGGGGTCTCGGGCTCCCCTGTCCTGTTGCTGTTGACATCTTGGGGTCCTTCCTGCGTGGGCTCTTCTGATCTCTTCCCTTGCCTTGGCCTGCAGGGTCTGTCATCTACTCCCATAAGGACCTGGATGGCCACTGCTACTCCGCCTACTGCAGTCAAGACTGCCAGGTGAACAGAACAGTGGACCAGCAGTGTCCTCCCACCACATCACCTGCCACCACTACTGTGTCCTCGTCCACACCCACCTCTGAACCTCCCCCCGGCTGCCATAACACTATTCCCCCAAGAAAGGTAAGCTCACTGTTGCTTTCTGTGGGATGCCTGGCTCCTGGGTCCCTGCCTCCCGTCCCCCAGCGCATCCTGGTCTCTGGCGCAGGCATCATCAGGAACGGGTCCTCCTGCAGTTGGCCGGGGGCACCCCCCAGACTCAGCACAAATGCCTGGCCCACATTTGGGATCCCAGCCCGATCTGTGTTTTGACGCAGGGCCCTGAGCATGTGGTCCAGAAACCTGGGTCAGAACCTGGGAGAGAGGGGCCGCCGCCTCTCAGCCTTCTGGGTGGCATGGAGGGGCCCATGGCTCTGTCCACTGTCCCTGTGAGGCTGAGGGGCCCCTAAGGCCTGGACATCAGTTCTGCAGCTTCCTCCGTCTCCAACAGAAAGGCGAGATCTGGCAAATGCCCAACTGCTCCCAGGCCAAATGCAACGGCCACAACTCAGTCTCCGTGTACCCGCGTCAGTGTCCAGATGTGGCGGAGCCCACGTGTGCCAATGGCTACCCGCCCCTGAAGGTGCCCAATGATGACGGCTGCTGCTACCACTACCAGTGCCAGTGTGAGCCGGCGGGCAGGGGCCAGAAGGACGGGACGGGGTCGGGCACCAGGGCGGGTGCAGGGTGCAGCCTCCGGCGCTTGGGTGACCCCTGTCCCAATGCCCACAGGTGTGTGCTCTGGCTGGGGCGACCCCCACTACCTCACCTTCGACGGCACCTACTACACCTTCCTGGACAACTGCACCTACGTGCTGATGCAGCAGATCACGCCTGTGTTTGGCCACCTGCGCGTGCTCATCGACAACTACTACTGCGATGATGCTGGGAACGCCTTCTCCTGCCCGCGGTCCATCACCCTCGAGTACCAGGACGCCCGTGTGGTGCTCACCCGCAGGCCTGTCAACGGGGTCATGACCAACCAGGTGGGGCTGCCTCCAGGGGTTGGCACGGGGCGGGGGTGGCGTGCTGCGGCCCCAGCGGAGCCTGCTGCCATGTTTGTGCCATGTGCAGGTCATCTTCAACGGCAAGGTGGTCAGCCCCAGCTTCCAGCGGGACGGCATTGTCATCACACGCGTTGGCATCAAGATGTACGCGACCATCCCGAAGCTCGGCGTGCAGGTCATGTTCACCGGCCTCATCTTCTCGGTGCAGGTGCCCTACAGCACGTTCGCCAACAACACCGAGGGCCAATGTGGTGAGCCTGGGCAGCTGCCACTGGGAGTCCTCCCTGAAGACAGCTCCTCTGCCGAGCTGAGGGCCCCTGCATGCTGGGCCTGGAGGGGTTGCTGCCCAACTGGAGTCACCCTGAGGCTCACACCTGTGGCTGTGCCTGCGCAGGCAGGTGGTGGGGTGGGGTGGTGTCTAGCCGGCCTGACTGTGCCCCGTGTGCACAGGCACTTGTACCAATAACAAGGAGGATGAATGCCGCTTGCCCGGGGGCAAGGTGAACGCCACCTGCTCCTCCATGGCCCACCACTGGAGGGTGCCTGACCAGTCCTGCCCCGTGCCTCCGGTGACACCCACAGCTGTAAGCACCACAGCACACCCCTGCCCGAAGTCGCCGATCTGCGAGCTCCTCTTCACCAGGTATGCCAGGGGCCAGTGGGAATGTGGGGGTGAGGGGGCAGCTCCAGCACTGCCCGGGACTGTGAGCAGCCTGGGCAGGCAGCGAGAGCGGACTCTGGGGACAGGTGCTCAGGACCGTGAGCGGCCTGGGCAGGCAGCGAGGGTGGGCCCCTGAGTGTGGGTGAGATTGGACCTTGCACTGGCTCCCAGGACCCAGAGAGATGTCCTGTGCCCTGGATGAAGGCGTCCTGCGGGGCGTGCATAGCCGCCACTGCCCCACGGGGTATCTGGAGGCAGCCACGGCAGAGCCAGCCCCCACGTGTCCCTACCTGCAGGGTCTTCGAGTCTTGCCACTCCACCATCCCCCCGATGCCCTTCTACGAGGGCTGTGTCTTCGACCACTGCCACGTGAGCCAGCCAGACGTGGTGTGCTCCAGCCTGGAGCTCTACGCCTCGCTCTGTGCCTCCTACGACATCTGTGTCGACTGGAGAAGCCATACCAATGGCACTTGCCGTAAGTGTTCTGCCTTGCTAGGGGAGGGGGCTCGTGTGGCCACGGGAGCCCTGGGGACGGCCCCCAGCCCCTCACCTTGGCTCCCCTCCTCTGCAGCGTTCACCTGCCCTGCCGACAAGGTATACCAGGCCTGCGGCCCAGCCAACCCACCCTACTGCTACGGAAACGACAGTGCTATCCTCCTGTAGGTGTTGGCCCCCCCCGCACTCCCCAGGGTCCCGTCCACCCCCGGGCACTGCTGGCTGACCGTGTGTTCCCCGCAGGACCCTGCCTGAGGCCGGCCCCATCACCGAGGGCTGCTTCTGTCCCGAGAGCATGACGCTCTTCAGCACCGACCTGGAGCTCTGCGTGCCCTCGGACTGCTCCAGTGCGTGCCCCCGCCCCTTGGCCCACCCTGCTCCCCATATCCCACGGTTCTGCTGTGGCTGATGCCCGGAGCTGTGACCCCTCCCTCTTTCCCCAGGGTGCCTGAGCCCCTCTGGAGAGCCAATGGAGGTGAGTGTAGCTGGCGGTCCTATGTGGGAGATGCAGGCCCTGGCATGGCTGGCACTGGGCTGTGGTCTGGGTGGGCAGGGCCGGAGCTGGGCTCCCCAGTGGGACCTGGACCCCTGTGCCAGCAGCCCTGTGCCCCCACTGCCTGAGCCCTGCTTCCTGCACTTCCCTAGAGCCGCAGAGGGGACGCGTAGGGCCCACTCTCCCGCCTCCTCCGGCCTGCAGGGGCCCCGTGCTGTCCAGAGGTGCCCTCTGCAGGCCCTCAGCCGCGGCTCCGCGGCACTCCCACCCCATCTGCCCTGCGAGGGCCTGGCCGCTGACCGTCCCTCCCCTGCAGCCGGGCGACACCATCACCAACGGCTGCCACGAGTGCACCTGCGACAGCAGCTCTCTGTCCCTGAGCTGCCAGCCAGTCTCCTGCCCGTCGGCCCCTCTCTGCAAACAGCCTGGCTTCGTGGCAATGCCCATGGCCGCAGAGCCCGGGACCTGCTGTCCCTCTTACAACTGCTGTGAGTCCTTGCTGGTGGCCAGAGGGGTGTGTCCAGACACCGTGCGGGCGGGGCTGGAGGCGTCCTCTCCCTCCTGGGGCAGCCCCCTCTGGCATGGACCTCAGGGAATCTGGGTGCCAGAAGGAAAGGGGCTTCCTCCCCACCAGCTGACCCTCGAGCCCATGGGTGGTTGCATTCCTGATGGGGGTGCCAGGGCCGGGCGGGACCAAGCACAGGGGACCCTGCGCCCTGACCGCCTTCTTCCCTCCCCTGAAGCCTGCGACCCCAGCTACTGTCCGGAGCCCATGGACTGTCCCGCGGGCTCCCTCCGGATGCACAATTACGAGGACCCGAGCTGCTGCCCGAGCTACTGGTGCAGTGAGTGTCCTGGCTCATGTGGGGGCCCTGCGGGACCTGGGGGAAGGCACGGGCAGCTGAGGCTGGCCTCCTTCCTGCGGGCCACGAGCCCAGCAGAGCAAGCCATGGGGACGGCGGGGCTGGCCGGGTCCTGTGTGGCTGGGCTGAGCGGTGTGTGTCTCCCCCACAGGGTGGCACAGTTGCAGCATCAACGGGACCCTGTACGAGGTAAGGCCTGCGTGCTGAGCCGCTGTCCCCTCAGTTCCAGGTTACAGTGAAGAGTGAGGCCCCAGCGAGCTCGCCCTGGCTCGGCGTCCCAGGGCAACAGGGCCTGGACCCCAGCAAAGTGCCCCCAGTGCTAAGGCCCTGGCCCTCGGAGGCACGGCCATGGAGCCTAGTGGCCCCCTGCTGGGGACACGGGTCTCAGCCCCAGGGAGGCACTACCCAGGCTCACCCTGATGAGGGAGGGGGTCGGCCTGCCCAGGCCCCGGCCTGAGCTTGTTGACACTGAGGGCCCCTCTCCCTGCAGCCCAGCTCGCTGGTCCCCTCTGCTCCATGCAAAACATGCAGGTGTGAGGTGTCCCAAGGCCCTGGTGAGTTCAGCACGTTCTGGGTCAACTGCGAGGAACCTAAATGCCCCACAGAATGCCTGCTGGTGAGTCTGCCCTGTCCCCACCCGTCCCCGCCTGCTCGCCTCTCCCCCAGGGCTCAGGCCACCTGCACATCCCCTCCCACAGGGCTTTGAGTACCGGAAACCGGAAGGGCAGTGCTGTGGGGAGTGTGTACAGGTGTACTGCACGGTCAGCGTCAACAACAGCTCCACCCTCCTCTACCACGTGAGTAGCGCCCCAGGCCGCGCAGGGCTGTGACCACGGGGAGTGTCTGTGAGGGGGAGACCATGGGGAGTGCCTGAGGCGGACCCTCACCCCCGGCTGGGCATCTGCTTCCAGCCCGGGGAGTCCTGGCCGGACCCCAAGGATGCCTGTGTGAGCTACCAGTGTGAGCAGCAGCTGGACAAGCTGGTGGTGGTGACCATAAAGGAGTCCTGTCCCCCGCTCAGCTGCCCCTATGTGAGTCCCTGGTGTACCCCGCTGGGCTGCCCGAGTCCCCACTCCTGTCCCTCAA